>NC_090657.1:53525403-53640403 GCF_040937935.1 Hyperolius riggenbachi | reverse complement strand
CACTACTTTATCTTTATCTTTTTCTTTGGTCCCAGGAAGGCCCCTGTTCTTACTATCTTCCTCTCAAAGTAAGTTAAAGAGAGCCTGAGATGAGAAAAAAGCCCTTCAGGCTGATCGGTCCCTCGCTGTCCATCTCCATCGCCTGGATCCTCCGCTAGGCAGCTGGGTAACTTTGCATGTCAGGGCGTACTGCACATGCGCAGCCCGGGACCGATCAGCCTGAAGGGGGCTGGAGGAAGCTCCAGGTGTGTATAAAACTTTTTTTTTCCTCATCTCAGGTTCTCTAAAAAACTTAAAGGAAACCTGAAGTGGTTTTTTTTGTTTTGTTTTTTTTACAATCCCACAGTTTTCTTTTCTGTGTATCAGCTAAAAAAATAAAAGTGTTTAAAGCTGTCCTGTCTCATATAACTGATATATTGCACTGTTCGCATTTGAATTTCTGTGAATTTTTTTTTATAGTAAATAAAGAGAAAACTGTTCCAGGCAGTTTCCATCTTTACTGCCTCTGACTGAAGCCAAACCTGATGTCATTTCTCCTAGAAACTGCACTGTCATATCTAGCTTGCTTTGTAAACACATGTGAGCACAGCGCAGATCGTATTTCATCAGCTTCTGCAGAGGAGTGAGGTGTATTTCCCTTCTCATCCTCAGCTTGTCACACTGAACTGCCCTCAGCCAATCAGTGAGGAGCATGAATGTGGGAGGGGAGATGACAAACTTTCCTCGCTTTGGCAATGTATCAGAATAGAACCAGGCTGACTAAGTTAAGATTCATTACAGCAGAAACATTTTAGGATTACAGGTAGTCCTCGGTTAACGAACGAAATAGGGACTGTCGGCTCATTCTTAACCTGAATCTGTCCTTAAGTCGGGACAGCCACCTTTGCCCCCGTTTTTAAAGCAGAGTAGGTGCACCGGAAGGTAGATAGTGTACATCTCATCTGTTCCACGGCGGTAGAAGGTCCCATCGTGCTGCCTGGAAGCTGCGAGGCCCGTCCTCTCTCTCCATCCACTGTTCCCCGGCGGCTTCTAATGACGCATTAGCAGGCGCCACCACTAGGGGGCTTTTCCTGATTGCGTCATTATGCGACGCATAAGAAGCCGCCGGGGAACAGTGGACGGAGAGAGAGAGGACGGGCCGCGCAGCTTCCGGGCAGCACGATGGGACCTTCTACCGCCGGTGAACAGGTGAGATGTCCTCTATCTACCTTCTGCTGCGCCTACTTTGCATTAAAAACGGCAGCAGAAGAGGTAGTCCCCAGCGGTGTGACGTCATTGCGGCGGGTTGGCGGGTGTTCGTATCGGCGGGTCGTTCGCAAGTCGGGCGTTCGTAAACCGGGGACTACCTGTATATTGGAATGCTTACAACGCAGGTTCAGGATGTAGACTGTATAATAAACACAGAGAAGTGGGTAAAAGGAATTTGATTTTGTGGCTGACAATCCCGCTTTAAAGGATACCCGAAGTGACATGTGACATGATGAGATAGACATGGGTATGTACAGTGCCTAGCACACAAATAACTATGCTGTGTTCCTTTTTTTCTTTCTCTGCCTGAAAGAGTTAAATATCAGGTATGAAAGTGGCTGACTTAATCCTGACTCGGACAGGAAGTGACTACAGTGTGACCCTCACTGATAAGAAATTCCAACTATAAAACACTTTCCTAGCAGAACATGGCTACTGAGAGCAAGAAAAAGGTAAAAAGGGGAATTTCTTATCAGTGAGGGTCACACTGTAGTCACTTCCTGTAGTCACGACTGAGTCAGCCTCTTACATACCTGATATTTAACTCTTTCAGGTAGAGAAAGAAAAAAAGGAACACAGCATAGTTATTATTGTGCTAGGCACTGTACATACACATGTCTATCTCACCATGTCACATGTCACTACTGGTATCCTTTAAGGATGGACCAAGTGTGACTCGATCTCCACCCACCTTGTCTGGGGGATTCATTTTCCAGTTTACCGTTCTGATGCATTTTGAAGGACAACAGAAAACTGCACTGTAGAGGTTCCCTTCAGTACATCCTGCTTTATATATTCCCCGACTGTCTAGTTCCAGTGGTGGACCAGAAACGCGGGAAGCCTGGGAAGGAGGAGAAGAAACCAGGAGGGGCAAAAGATGATAAAAGGACCCCCGTGGGAAAGGAGAAAGAGGAGAAGAAGGGTGGAAAACCCGGAGGAAAGGAGAAGTTAGAGAAGGAGGTAAGACACTAGCTTATTGATGAATACAAATGTAGAGTTCATATATGCCTATGGTGAGAATCATAGCCAAATGCAACATAGGGAGTGCAGGGCCACGTCACACGGCAATTCAGTAAGTAACAACTAATAGCTTAGACTATACTGTATTACAATACATTTTAGCAAACCTGAAATAAATATAAATTTATGAGATAAATAGAACGTTAGTAGCAAAGAAAAAAGTCTCATATTGTTTTCCAGTTCAGGAAGTGTTAAAAAACTTGGGTTGAATACTGTCCTGTTTTCTGAAGCACTTAAACAGCCAAGAAACAGTGAGAGTGACAGCTTGAGATAATGTTTTACTGCAGGAAAGTTCACAAGGACATTATTTCTGACTTGTTTTATAGCTTAAAATACAAAGTGTGGTTTCTAAACTGCAAATATGACAGAATGATGCAATGTTATATAAAAAAAACTAACTGAAAATAAAAACCTTAGACTCTTTTCTTTGCTACTGATGTTCTATCCATTATCCGTACTACACATACAATTCATTATATCATAAGTTGTTGGTTTTTTTTTTTTTGCTTTACGTTTGCTTTAAGGGAGTTGCTAGCAATAAAGTCTCTTGCACAAGTTGCAGTGACCAGTTGCTAGCAGTTAGTTGCAGCAGCTAGTTACTATGGCTAGCAAGCAAGTTACCAGTGACTCAGCCGTCCTTGTGACTTGGTTTTTACTACCGAGCTCCATGCACGGACCTAAAGGCACCATGTGATGAGGTAGTAAGCAGAGCAGCCAGATGTTACCGGTTAGTGTTTAACAAGACTTCTTACAGCTAAAAACTCTGTTTTGAAGGGAACCTGAGGTGAGAGGGATATGGAGGCTGGCATGTTTGTTTCCTTTTAAATAATGCACATTGCCTGGCTGTCCTGCTGATCCTCTGCCTCTAATACTTTAAAGAGAAACCGTGACCAAGAATTGAACTTCATCCCAATCAGTAGCTGATACCCCTTTTTACATGAGAAATCTTTTCCTTTTCACAAACGGATCATCACGGAGCTCTGTCTGGCTGATATTGTGGTGAAACCCCCTCCCACAGGAAACCATGGTCCTGGCAGTTTTCTGTCTGTGAACCTTGTTGCATTGCATTGTGGGAAATAGATCTGTACAGCTGTTTCCAGCTGCCAGAAAAGCAAGCTCCTCCTTCCAGTGACATCACCTGCCAGCAGTAAAAATGTCACCATGTGATAAATGTCAGAATGTAAATCAGGGAGAGGAAAGCTTTTACGATGGGCAAACACTGACTAAATCATTTATACATAATTATTGTAAAAATGAAGCACTTTTTATTACATTATTTTCACTGGAGTTCCTCTTTAAGCCATAGATTCTGAACAAGCGTGCAGCAGATCAGGTGTTTCTGACAAATCTGACAAGATTAGCTGCGTGCTTGTTTCAGGTGTGTGATTCAGACCCCACTGACCAGAAAGATCAGCAGCACTGCAAGGCAACTTGTATTGTTTAAAGGATACCAGAAGTGACATGTGACATGATGAGATAGACATGTGTATGTACAGTGCCTAGCACACTAATAACTATGCTGTGTTCCTTTTTTCTTTCTCTGCCTGAAAGAGTTAAATATCAGGTATATTAGTGGCTGACTAAGTCCTGACTCAGACAGGAAGTGACTACAGTGTGACCCTCACTGATAAAAAAATCCAGCTATAAAACACTTTCCTAGCAAAAAATGGCTTCTGAGAGCAAGAAAGAGATAAAAAGGGGAATTTCTTATCAGCGAGGGTCACACTGTAGTCACTTCCTGTCTGAGTCAGCCACTTACATACCTGATATTTAACTCTTTCAGGCAGAGAAAGAAAAAAAGGAACACAGCATAGTTATTTGTGTGCTAGGCACTGTACATACACATGTCTATCTCATCATGTCACATGTCACTTCGGGTATCCTTTAAAAGGAAATAAATATGACAACTTCCATAAGTCTTACACCTCGGGTTTCTTTTAAATATCAGGTCACGCAACCTAAAGCTGCCCAACTTATTGAGTTAACATTAGGCTCACTGGCTTCTACTTCCCTAAGCATCATCCTGGTGTCGTTCTCCAAGTGACAATCCAGTAGATCCATTGGCAATAGGATAATTACCACTGGTAGCCACAGTCCATCAAACACGCCAGATCTGGATATAAAAAGCGATACTGAGTGGTTGCTAATGAGTCCAACCAATTACAATGTCCAATCCATGTTTTCCTTTAAAGCAGCAGGACAGTCATACTATCCCAGGAAAAAAAACACACATATAAGTAGATAACGACTTTCTCTTCTTACATAACACATGTATTGTACTGTCCACGTTTTGAATTCAGTGAATTTTATGCAGTAAATAAAGAGAATTCTGTTTCAGGTATTTGCCGTCTTAATTCCCTCTGACTGAAGCCAGTACTGATGTCATTTCCTCCCTTTTTTTCCCTTGGAAACTGCACTGTCATAGCTAGCTTACTTTGTAAACACATGTTAGCACAGCACAGATCAGGTTTCAGCAGCTCACTGAACTGCCCTCAGCTAATCAGTGAGGAGCAGGCATGTGGGAAGGGCAATGGAACAAATAGAGACAGGCTGACTGAGATAAGAGTTATTACAGCAGGAGTATTTCTGGATAGATTGGAGTGCTTGCAATGCAGGATAAGGATGCAGGCTGCATAATAAACAGAGCAGTTGGTAAATGGAATTTGATTTTGTGGCTAACAGACACAGGCCATGAGCTGTTTTAGGCAATCATTGCTGTCTTTAAAGAGGAACACCAGTGAAAATAATGTAATAAAAAAGTGCTTCATTTTTACATTAATTATGTATAAATGATTTTAGTAAGTGTTTGCCCATTGTAAAATCTTTTAAATCCCTGATTTACATTCTGACATTTATTACATTCTGACATTTTTACTGTTGGCAGGTGATGTAGCTGCTGCATGCTTTTTTGGCAGTTGGAAACTGCAGTAAACAGCTATTTCCCACAATGCAACAGGGTTCACAGACAGGAAACTGCCAGGAGTACCACGGTCCTCAGAGTTTCTTGTGGGAGGGGTTTCATCACAATATCAGCCATACAGCGCCCCCTGATGGTCTGTTTGTGAAAAGGAATAGATTTCTCATGTAAAAGGTGGTATCAGCTACTGATTGGGATAAAGTTCAATTCTTGGTCGGAGTTTCTCTTTAAGCCCATATACCTGTAAGCACTCTAGCATAGCTCCCAACTGTCCCTCTTGTGGATGTGGAGGGAGAAGTCCCTCTTTGGGAACCCGGTCCCCCTGTCCCTCTATCCCATTTGTCTCTCTTTCAGGACTGATGTACAGATCTATGTAAATATATGTACAGGGAGTGCAGAATTATTAGGCAAGTTGTATTTTTGAGGAATAATTTTATTATTGAACAACAACCATGTTCTCAATGAACCTAACAAACTCATTAATATCAAAGCTGAATATTTGTGTTTTTAGTTTGTTTTTAGTTTTAGCTATTTTAGGGGGTAATCTGTGTGTAATCTGCGTAATATGTTGGCGCTTTATAAATACAATAAATAAATAAATAAAATAAATAATATTACTGTGCATAATTATTAGGCAACTTAACAAAAAACAAATATATACCCATTTCAATTATTTATTTTTACCAGTGAAACCAATATAACATCTCAACATTCACAAATATACATTTCTGACATTCAAAAACAAAACAAAAACAAATCAGTGACCAATATAGCCACCTTTCTTTGCAAGGACACTCAAAAGCCTGCCATCCATGGATTCTGTCAGTGTTTTGATCTGTTCACCATCAACATTGCGTGCAGCAGCAACCACAGCCTCCCAGACACTGTTCAGAGAGGTGTACTGTTTTCCCTCCTTGTAAATCTCACATTTTATGATGGACCACAGGTTCTCAATGGGGTTCAGATCAGGTGAACAAGGAGGCCATGTCATTAGTTTTTCTTCTTTTATACCCTTTCTTGCCAGCAACGCTGTGGAGGACTTGGACGCGTGTGATGGAGCATTGTCCTGCATCAAAATCATGATTTTCTTGAAGGATGCAGACTTCTTCCTGTACCACTGCTTAAAGAAGGTGTCTTCCAGAAACTGGCAGTAGGACTGGGAGTTAAAGGGATACTGTAGGGGGTCGGGGGAAAATGAGTTGAACTTACCCGGGGCTTCTAACGGTCCCCCGCAGACATCCCGTGTTGGCGCAGCCACTCACCGATGCTCCGGCCCCGCCTCCGGTTCACTTCTGGAATTTCAGGCTTTAAAGTCTGAAAACCACTGCGCCTGCATTGCCGTGTCCTCGATCCCGCTGATGTCATCAAGAGCGCACAGCGCAGGCCCAGTATGGTCTGTGTCTGCGAAGTACACTCCTGGTGACATCAGCGGGAGCGAGGACAGGGCAATGCAGGCGGAGTGGTTTTCTGACTTTAAAGTCAGAAATTTCAGAAGTGAACTGGAGGCGGGGCCAGAGCATTGGTGAGTGGCTGCGACAACACAGGATGTCTGCAGGGGACCATTAGAAGCCCCGGGTAAGTTCAGCTTATTTTCCCCCGACCCCCCTACAGTATCCCTTTAAGCTTGACTCCATCCTCAACCCAAAAAGGCCCCACAAGCCCATCTTTAATGATACCATCCCAAACCAGTACTCCACCTCCACCTTGCTAGCGTCTGAGTCGGACTGGAGCCTTCTGCTCTTTACCAATCCAGCCACGGGCCCATCCATCTGGCCCATCAAGACTCACTCTCATTTCATCAGTCCATAAAACCTTAGAAAAATCAGTCTTGAGATATTTCTTGGCCCAGTCTTGACGTTTCAGCTTGTGTGTTTTGTTCAGTGGTGGTTGTCTTTCAGCCTTTCTTACCTTGGCCATGTCTCTGGATATTGCACACCTTGTGCTTTTGGGCACTCCAGTGATGTTGCAGCTCTGAAATATGGCCAAACTGGTGGCAAGTGGCATCTTGGCAGCTGCACGCTTGACTTTTCTCAGTTCATGGGCAGGTTTTTTGCGCCTTGGTTTTTCCACACGCTTCGTGCGACCCTGTTGACTATTTTGAATGAAACGCTTGATTGTTCGATGATCACGCTTCAGAAGCTTTGCAATTTTAAGAGTGCTGCATCCCTCTGCAAGATATCTCACTATTTTTGACTTTTCTGAGCCTGTCAAGTCCTTCTTTTGACCCATTTTGCCAAAGGAAAGGAAGTTGCCTAATAATTATGCACACCTGATATAGGGTGTTGATGTCATTAGACCACACCCCTTCTCATTACAGAGATGCAGATCACCTAATCTGCTTAATTGGTAGTAGGCTTTCGAGCCTATACAGCTTGGAGTAAGACAACATGCATAAAGAGGATGAGGTGGTCAAAATACTAATTTGCCTAATAATTCTGCACTCCCTGTATTTTTCTACTGAAAAGATATGTTTAATTGACTTTAAACTTTATTCCCATCCTTTAAATTGATATATTTCTTATTTTCAAATCTTAATATGAAAGAAAATGAACCAGGATAGAAAGTGTGGTATGAATTATAAAATAACATATTTTTCTCATGAAATCTTTATGGTGTGCATGACTAGGGGTGTGCCGGAGGCATGGTTAGGGGTGTGGCTTAAGTGTCCCTCTTTCTTATCTCAAAAAGTTGGGAGGTATGACTCTAGGGCTCATTAGCAGCCACTCCGTTTTGCTTTTGATAGCCAGACAGATCTGGCGTGTTTGATGGACTCTGGTTACTGGTGGTAATTCTCCTATTGCCAATGGATCTACTGGATTGTCACTATTCTTGTTTTGCATATAAAATTACTTAATCAAGTAAAAGTTACTATTTCAGTTCCTGTTTTGAGAGTGATGGTCTTTTGCACAATATACTTTTATAGCCTGCCTGTGCTCTGGTGGGCTGACCGTGTATGCACCTCATTTTTTATGCCAGAGGAGTGCGTCCAGGGACCCCCCTGTGGCAAACTGTGTCATAGTACATTGAATTGCTGGTTAATATGGCACCTATGGCAAACACTGAACTTGTGCCCCCCCCCCCCCCCCCCCACACACACACACACACACACACACTCTCTCTAAAACCGCATCCTTTCTCGCATGCATTTGTTATGGTTGTCTGTATTTTTTGGCTTGGGATATTGCGAAAGTGCTTTTTTTTGGAAATATCTCTTCTCATTCCTTCTCTGTACTCTATTCTAAACTAACCGTCCCCTCCTTTTACAGCTAACACTAACCTTCCACTCTGATCCCAACCTTCCCCTCTTGACTCCCACCACTCTCCACATTTGACATTAACCTTTCCCTCTCTACTCCTATTACTAACTACTACTCACCATTATAGCTAATAAGTTTGAGCATCGGAGACAGATTAAGACCATACAGGGCTCCAGGAAGACCAAATAATGAATGCCCCCTCCTTTTCCCCGTTCTTCCTGTTTATTGGTTGAAAGGGTGTTAAGGCAAGGTGGAAGATCTCAGTCCAACAAACGATGGGAGACCACAATTCAGTACTGCTGGAGAGTCAGTTTAGCTTTTATCTGTAGGCTACACTACTGTTGTAAGACAATTGTATTGTCCCTAAATATCAGAATTAATCAGCTGAGCTAACCAAATACCGGAGTTTAATATGTTACCGGCATTGGCGTAACAGTAGGGGCTGCAAAGGATGCAGCCGCAAGGGGGGGGGGGGGGGGGGGCACCCCTTGGGGGCCTACCAAAGGCTGATCTTGGGGGCAGGAGTGGGCACAGCGCTCCAGGGGGAAACAGTGGACACAGAGCACCGGGGAGAGGGCCCCCCTCCCTCACCTCAGGATCCCCCATCAGCGCTTCCCCCTCCATCGGTAACTTCAGCATGAAGCAGGCATGACCTCTTCCACATTCCATTTGGGGGTGGTTATAACCCGAAGCCTGATAAACAGGAAGTAGCGTCAAGCACTTCAGAGTATAAGTACTTCAGAGTATAACCACCGCATGGAATGCGGAAGAGGTCTGTCCGTGTTCCATGCCTGCTTCATGTTGAAGTTACCGATGGAGGGGGAAGCGCTGGCGGGGATCCTAAGGTGAGGGAGGGGGGAGTGGGCCCCCCTGCCCGCCGCTCTGTGGCCAATGTTTCCTCCTCATGCATTCCCCCTCCTGGCTAGCTTTACTGGGGCACCTATACCTGGCTATACTGGGGGCACCTATACCTGGCTATACTGGGGGCACCTATACCTGGCTATTCTGGGGCACCTATACCTGGCTATACTGGGGGCACCTATATGTAGCTATACTCAGGGCATCTATGCCTGGCTATACTGGGGGCACCTCTACCTGGCTATACTGGGGGCACCTCTATCTGGCCATACTGGGAGCACCTATACCTGTCTATACTGGGGTCATCTATGCCTGGCTATACTAGGGGCACTTCTACCTGGCTATACTTGGGTCACCTGTGCCTGGCTATACTGGGGGCACCTATGCCTGGCTATACTGGGGGCACCTATGCCTAGCTATACTTGGGTCACCTGTACCTGGCTATACTGGGGGCACCTATGCCTGGCTATACTGGAGGCACCTATGCCTGGCTATACTGGGGGCACCTATGCCTGGCTATACTGGGGGCACCTATGCCTGGCTATACTGGGGGCACCTATGCCTGGCTATACTTGGGTCACCTGTGCCTGGCTATACTGGGGGCACCTATGCCTGGCTATACTGGGGGCACCTATGCCTGGCTATACTGGGGGCACCTATGCCTGGCTATACTTGGGTCACCTGTGCCTGGCTATACTGGGGGCACCTATGCCTGGCTATACTGGGGGCACCTATGCCTGGCTATACTTGGGTCACCTGTGCCTGGCTATACTTGGGTCACCTGTGCCTGGCTATACTAGGGGCACCTATGCCTGGCTATACTAGGAGCACCTATACCTGGCTATACTGGGGGCACCTATGCCTGGCTATACTGGGGGCACCTATGCCTGGCTATACTTGGGTCACCTGTGCCTGGCTATACTTGGGTCACCTGTGCCTGGCTATACTAGGGGCACCTATGCCTGGCTATACTAGGAGCACCTATACCTGGCTATACTGGGGGCACCTATACTGGGGGGGGGGGGCATCCAAACTTTCACAGGGGGGCATCCAAACTTTCACAGGGGGGCACAGTGATTTCTAGTTATGCCCCTGCTCACCGGATACATAAATTGAAAAGCCATGACCCCCTACATATTATTATTTAGTATTTATATAGCACCAACATTTTCCACAGTGCTGTACAGAGTATATATAGTCTTGTCACTAACTGTCCCTCAAATGAGCTCACAATCTAGTCCCTACCATAATCATATGTCTATATTTTGTATGTATTGTAGTCTATGGCCAATCTAGGGGGGAAGCCAACTAACTTATCTGTACGTTTTGGGGATGTGGGAGGAAACCAGAGTACCCGGAGGTAACCCACACAGACACAGGGAGAACATACAAACCCCTGGCAGATGTTGACCTGGCTGGGATTCGAACCGGGGACCCAGCGCTGCAAGGCGAGAGCGCTAACCACTACCGCCACCGTGCTGCCCAGATATGAGAATTAAGTAGCCATGTGCCTCACAATTCAATAAATAAATAGTCACATGCTTCCAGATAAAATAATAAAATAGTCACATGCTTTCAGATAAAAGAGAGAAGTAATCACATGCCTCCAGGTAATTCATCAAGTAGTCACATGCCCTCCAATAAAAATGTTACCTAGTCACTAGCATCCAGATAAAATAATCACAATAAGTAACCAGGTGCCTCATGATATACAAATTAAATAGCCAGGTACATCAAGATAAAATAATGATATAGCCAAGTGCACCCTTTATACAAATAGCCATGTTTAACAGATAACCGAAATAATCTGATCTGATTCTGAGTGACAGTGAGGCACAGGGGCAGGCATAGCGACGCAGCACAGGGGCAGACATGGCGCCCATGGCATGAGCCATACCTGCACCCCTATAGATACGCCTTTGTGCCAAATGCAATTGATGAGGCGCAGGTGCTTAAAATGAACCTGTTAGCTATCACAAAGTGGCTAAACTAATTGCAATGCCTAATTGCAGTGCTATATGGTACTAAACTATCTCTGGGGAACAAACTAAAAACCAGTACTCCTATATAAAAACTAAAGTATACATGTGGTACAGTGTTTGATGCAGCAGCAAAAGAGGTATGGACAGCTTTGCTCCATGTTTCCTGCCTATTGTATCTGAAAACATGTGACTCATGCTGTCAGCTCATATTTCCTGTCACTGGAGGCTACTGCTCATGCTGGGCTGTGCATTAACAGTTGATATTAGCATACAGGACCCGGCTGCATTTGCATTTTCCCAAGCTTCAGACAACCTTCACTGACCAGAAATGTGAGCTGGCAGCATGAATCACAAGTAAACAACAAACGCAGGAAAGCATTATGTAACACTTTTGCTGCTGGATTGCCATCTCTGGCACATGTGTGCTTTACATTATATGCAGAAGAACTATCTGCGGAAGCATTTTAGTTTTTTTGCTCTCTGTTCCTCTTTAAAATTATCTGAAGTCATCTTGAGAATGAATTCTTCACCCCAGAGCCTCATGCACCATTATACAGAAGGCCAGCATTACTGCCCCATAAAAAGCAGTTCTCCAGTAAGTAATATGATTACAGCGATTCATTTTAGAAGACCTGTGGCATGCCTGGAAAATGTGCCTGTTTCCAAGAATTAAAGTGCACCTGAGACGGGGAGGAAGAGAAATATTATACATGCCTGGGGCTTCCTCCAGCCCCCTCCAGGCTGATTGCTCCCTCGCTGTCCTCCTTTGCTTCCTGGATCCTCTGGAATTTGACCTTGAAAATCCATCAGTCGGCACAGGCGTAGTCCGGCCGCTTGCGCTCCCGTGTCGTGCTCCCGTCGCTGGGAGTATTCTGCACCTGCGCTGTAGTACTAGGCAGGCCCAGAAATATCCCGCCAACGGAAGCACGACCGGGCTGCGCATGTGCAGAACGCCCTACACGGAGGACTTTTGGGCCCGAATTTCAGATGATCCAGGTGGCGGAGGAGAACGGCAAGGGAGAGATCAGCCTGGAGGAAGCCCCAGGTATGTATCATTTTTCTCTCCCTTGCCGTCTCAGGTTCCCTTTAGACAAGTTTTATTCCCACACAGGACGGAGCAATAACAATTGTCCCAGGACAACCTTAGTAATTGATCTGAGTATTCCAGCTTCTGCTGTCCTGTGAGATCATCATGCAGCCATGCAACTATCCAGAGTGAGCTGGATCACCAGAAGGATAGGCAGCCACCTGTTGGTCCAGAACAGTCTGAACATGTGGTGCCACTAGCAGGTGAATCTGGTTGTTGCAGAACTCTGAACTCTTGTTGGAAAAGGACGAGAGACCACAATGTGGCGTCTTCAGGAAATGATTACACGTTTTCCTCCTACAGATTCATTTTTTTATCACTAACCCAACTCCACTAGAGTACTAGCCCTGTATTAGAAACATCAGTGACATGCCATCTTTGATGGAGCAGAGAGGTCTGTACACACAGATAGGCACCCAGTATAACAAATTAGAACTCTTTACTGAAGAAAACGTGCAGAGATAAAACATACACAACCATCAGGAAATGCGACTTACTTAGAACAGAAAGGAACACAGAGTGAATACAGGAAATAACAATGCCATAGAGATCATCGCAGCACTTTACATTTTACGGTGACATCTTGTGGTCTCTTTACTGTACTGCAGTTCATGTAATTCTGTTGATGCTGCCAACAATCTTATTATCTGATGGAATTTCCTCCCAGGACCGTCCAAGCAGCAGGAAATTGAAGGGGAAGGATGAGAAGAAATCAACAAAGGGCACGGCGCTGTCAAGAGAGAACAAGGAGCTGGCGTCCTCATCAGGCGAGAGCCTGGAGTTCTCTCCGTCCCAATCCAGTCTCTGCCAAGTGGACCCCGCCATACAAGAGAAGTATCAGGACTGTCTGTACACTGAGGTGAGTCACATGATGGCATTTAGGCGGGAGCCATTTTTTAATTATTATTATTGATTTATAAAGCGCCAACATATTCCGTGGCGCTGTACAAAGTAAGAAACAAACATGGGTTACATAATAGTACAGACAATGGTGTATACAAGATACATAATTAGTGACAAAATACAAAAAATGATACAGAATACAAAATACAAAATACAGAATTGGTAATGACAGTGATAAAAGTAACATGATAAAATGTATAATGATTTCCAAAACACAAAAGGAGGAGAGAGCCCTGCCCTTGCGAGCTTACACTCTAAAGGATGCCATGTGCGTACAATGGTTCCCAAACTCGGGGGGATACGGGGCTGCCATCTTTACTGCCTCTTCATAAATTCACACTGCCTGGCTTTTGTGCTGATCTGTGGTTCTCAGTAGTGTCTGAGCCTTATACCTGAAACCAGCATGCACCCAATGTAGTGAACAATTAGCTAGATTGCCCGGTCTGCAATATTCTACCCTAGTCTATGTTTACCATAGTATAAATGGCAAAGGATCAGCATAAGAGCCAGGTAAGACTTTTCAGCAGGGAGTCAGGATACCACCCATATTTGGGTACACTGTAAAATAAGCCTCCACTGGTCTATTTTCAGACTGCATAGATTTGCATACAAAATTTGCATAATCCTGGTTCAACTTGGAACGATGCTCATCAGCTATCCCTGTCCCCGGGACACCTCCTCCTCTGCACCAAAACTGCACATACTCATGAACTTCCAGGTGACTCTTCAGTGAAAATCCCACAAAAGAAAACCCAGCCGGGATTACAATATTTTGTGTACGAGGGCCACTGTGTCTTTGAAGTGTCACGGCCTATGCAGTGCTTTCCAGAGAAGGGCTGTGCCACCTACATCACCCATCCCTGTACTGGAGCGGTGGGGCCATAGCTGCTATAGGTACTAAGCTCCACCTTCCTGGAAAAGGGGCGTGACTCACATGTTCCTTCCCTGTACTGGAGAGGTGGGGCTATAGCTGTTATGGGTACAAAGATCCACCTTCCTGGAAAAGGGGCGTGACTCTCACATCTTCCCTGTACGGGAGGGGTGGGGCCATTGCTGTTATAGTTACAAAGTTCCACCTCACATTCTGGGCAGTGGAAGTATCATGGGACTCATCCTCCCCCCATTCTGTCTTCTGGGATAGAAGCATGTACAGAAAGAAGGGCCAAGACCTGGAGGAACAATGCAATCTGCTAAGAGGGGGTTGACATCATGCCAGAAATGAATGAGTATGATGTCGAAATTGTGCACATATCTGTTTGTTAGGGAGGGTCTGTGTCATAGCTAAGGAGTACGAAAGAAGAGCTGATACAGCTGTTGGAGGAGGGCTCCTGGTCGGATCTAGACTTTTTGCTGAGGCAAACTTTTGAGGATGTGCCCCACCATTGCACCTGAAAATTTTCACCCTCAATATAGGTAGGTAGACAGGTATAGGTGCCCCCTGTATAGGGTAGCCAGGTGTAGTTTACGCCAGTATAGATAGCCAGTATAGTTGCTCTAGTATAGGTAGCTAGTATAGTTGCCCCCACTATAGCCAATATAGTTGCCCCAGTATAGGTAGCTAATATAGTTGCCCCCAATATAGGTAGTATAGTTGCCCCAGTATAGATAGTATAGTTGCCGCAGTATAGGTAGTATAGTTGACCCCAGTATAGTTGGCTAGTATAGTTATCCCCAGTATAGGTAGTATAGTTGCCCCAGTATAAGTAGTATAGTTGACCCAGTATAAGTAGTATAGTTGCCGCAGTATAGTTAATATAGTTGCCGCAGTATAGGTAGTATAGTTGACCCCAGTATAGTTGGCTAGTATAGTTATCACCAGTATAGGTAGTGTAGTTGCCCTAGTATAGGTAGTATAGTTGACCCAGTATAAGTAGTATAGTTGACCCAGTATAAGTAGTATAGTTGACCCCGTATAGGTAGCTAGTATAGGTATCCCCAGTATAGGTAGTATAGGTGCCCCAGTTTAAGTTAGCCATTCTTCAATACCGCCCACTGCACTTGCGGAAGTATAGTGGGCGGCATTGAAGAAGGAGAAGACCAGTGGAACGCAGCGCTCTGACGCCTGGAACGCGGAAGGAAGAGGAGAGTCATTCAGAGGCCCGTCGCCTCTGACACACTGCGCTAATATCTGGAGGGGCGAGCTTGGAAGCGGGGGCCCCAGGTGAGGGGGGGTCTGGCTCGCAGTTCCTCCTTCCTGCGCTGCTACCCCCTCCTGCTCACAGCTTCCCCCCAGACTTTCGCCGCCTGAGGAAGACGCCTCACTTGGCATCATGGGTGGGCCGGGCCTGTTGGGCCCCTATGTGATTGTCACCTCTGCATCCCCTATTGCTATGACATTGGCTAGGGGAATAGGAGGAAGGGATGTATGTAAATAAAAATTGTGGAACTGGGTTGCTGTGAAGTCGTCTTGCTAACTTCCTGCAATATTTACATACTTATCCGGGGATGTCACTGCACCCAGCGGTACATACACTTTCTTCTACAATTGATGTCATTGATGTAGAGTGGCCCTTTAACAAGCCAGTTATAGAGCACCCTGTGGTTTGTGTTTAGCACTTCCATTCCTCAGTGGGAAGTGTCTGGGAGATTGTACAGACAGTGTCAGCGCGTTACATAAAGAATGTTCTGGGATGGGGATCTTATAGATTATTAGACTTTAGGGAAGGCCCGGATGTGCTAGTCTCAGAATTAAGCTTGCAGCGCGTCCAGAACAGGTTCCTCTGGGATCCGTACTGAAGGAGGCCGGGCCATCCAGCAGCAGCCGGAGCTGACATCTCGCACATCATGAGATCCCGCTAATTGGACACCAGGGCCCCAGCACATGCTTGTGGCAGCTGTGAGGCCGCTATTCACATTTATTTCCTGAAAAAGATCTGGGGTACGATGTGTTAACTGTTCACATCACTTGTCTCTGCTGGATGTCCTTAAAAGTTTGGGCACCATAGTAGCTGAGAGGACAATGCTTCTGCCTTGTGTCTTGCATGGAGTTTGTATGTCCTCCCCATGGTTGCATGGGTAGCCTGGGATGGACCCCGTTTTCTCCTATCTCCCATGGCACATACTGGTAGATTCACCGGCCCTATGCTGGGGTAGGAACATTAGATTGTGAGCCCTGCTGGAGAAAAGGTAGTGATGTGTCTTGCATGGAGTTTGTATGCCCTCCCCATGATTGCAGGGCTTGCCTCTGAGGGTCCCAGTTTTCTCCCATCTCCCATGAAACATACTGGTAGCTACACCAGCCCTAGGCTGGGATAGGAATATTAGAGTGTGAGCCCTGCTGAGGGACAGTTAGTGATGTGTCTTGCATGGAGTTTGTATGTCCTCCCCGTGATTGCATGGCTTGCCTCTGAGGGTCCCAGTTTTCTCCCATCTCCCATGAAACATACTGGTAGCTTCACCGCCCCTATGCTGGGGTAGGAACATTAGAGTGAGCCCTGCTGAGGGACAGTTAGTGATGTGTTTTGCATGGAGTTTGTATGTCCTCCCCATGATTGCATGGCTTGCCTCTGAGGGTCCCAGTTTTCTCCCATCTCCCATGAAACATACTGGTAGCTTCACCGCCCCTATGCTGGGGTAGGAACATTAGAGTGAGCCCTGCTGAGGGACAGTTAGTGATGTGTTTTGCATGGAGTTTGTATGTCCTCCCCATGATTGCATGGCTTGTCTCTGAGGGTCCCAGTTTTCTCCCATCTCCCATGAAACATACTGGTAGCTTCACCGGCCCTAGGCTGGGATAGGAACATTAGAGTGTGAGCCCTGCTGCTGAGGGACAGTTAGTGATGTGTCTTGCATGGAGTTTGTATGTCCTCCCCCTGATTGCATGGCTTGCCTCTGAGGGTCCCAGTTTTCTCCCATCTCCCATGAAACATACTGGTAGCTTCACCAGCCCTAGGCTGGGATAGGAACATTAGAGTGTGAGCCCTGCTGAGGGACAATTAGTGTTGTGTCTTGCATGGAGTTTGTATGTCCTCCCCGTGATTGCATGGCTTGCCTCTGAGGGTCCCAGTTTTCTCCCATCTCCCATGAAACATACTGGTAGCTTCACCAGCCCTAGGCTGGGATAGGAACATTCGAGTGTGAGCCCTGCTGCTGAGGGACAGTTAGTGATGTGTCTTGCATGGAGTTTGCATGTCCTCCCCGTGATTGCATGGCTTGCCTCTAAAGGGTTCCCAGTTTTCTCCCATCTCCCATGAAACACTGTGAGCCCTGCTGAAGGACAGTTAGTGAGGTGAATCGTTTATGTAATGTATCAACACTACATTAAAGTAAACTGTTAGGATAAGTGAACTCCAAATGCAGTTTCACAAACCACCTACAAACTACTGTCCACTAATCAGCAATGCAGTTATAATCACTGTCACCATGTCTGGGCATCCTCTGGGCACTCTGTCATGTCTTAAGGCTCATACACACGCTCAACACAGACCGAAATAAGCATGCAGCAAATCCACTCAGACTTTAGTCAGAGACATCTGATCTGCTGCATGCTTGTTCAGGGTCTATGGCTAAAGGTATTAGAGGTAGAGGAACAGCAGGGCAGCCAGGCAATCTGCATTATTTAAAAGGAAATAAATACTGCATGTCAGCCTCCATATTCCTTTTTCCAACTGCCAAGAAACCAGTACCTATCTCTCTGTGTATAGAACTCTCAGTAACGAACATTCCGCATAGATCACCTGGCAGAACTACAGCTGTTACCACTAGTGATACATTTCAGAATGTAAATCAGGGAGAGGAAAAATTTCACAATGGGCAAACACTGACTAAATAATCTATAAATGAATATTGTAATGAATAAACAATTGTATTCATTGTTATTTTCGCTACAGTTCCTCTGTAAGCAAAGTAGGGTCTTTGGCTCCTCCTGCATACCATATGACTTTTTGGTAAAGTGTGGTGAGGACTCGGGGTTCAGAAGAGATGGAAGGCCCTACAATAGCCACATGCCCTAAGTACCTGCCCAAGGTGCCTTGTAGGTGACCTGGTGTTGTCTGTACTGGAATCCTTAAACGGCTTGACTCATAGTAACACTACCTGTAACATTTCCAGGGAAACACTGCAGTGTTCTGCCAGTATATGCAGATACCAACAAGATAAGGGCCTAGAATAATGTTTGCTTTTTGTAGAGCTGATCTGAAGGTGTTGCTTTTTTTCTCAGAACAAGTAGTTTAGCGATAAACAGTCATTCTCATCAGACCTGCTCTGTGAAAGGACATTTGAAGGATAAAATCCTTTATCTGATTCTCTGCTCTGAAGCAATGGAGAAAGATCTCATTTAAAGGTATCATATACATTTTGCTTTTTCAGACTAGAGGGACCCACACACTGGTTGATTTCAGCCATGGATCACCCGATCGTTCAATTTGTGGCCAATTTCGATCGATTTATCTGACTGGATGAAAAATCTAGGTCGATCTGCTGCTGGCAGCATTTCGATGGCCCATAGAGTTGCATTGAATCTAATGGTCCAATAATGTATTTAGATATATTTACAATAGATTTAATTCTGAAATCTACTGAAAATCTGTTCCTAGTGTGTGGCACACATCAGATAGATTCCTGTCCAATTCGACTTGACAGGCATCTGACAGAAATCTATCTGATGGTTGAATCTGCTGCAAATCTATAAGTGTATGTCCACCTTAAGATTGCCCATATATCATCAGATTCTGTAGGCCTTCCAATACGTTGTATCGTATCAAAAGAAAATCAGTGCCGCAACATGGCCACCCGATCGATCTTTTGATTAACTTCTGACCAAAATCCGTAGAATGGGTTAATCGGGTGTAAAATTTCGGTCGCAAGGGCTCAATCAGGTGCCCAGAGGCAACAGCGTTCGAATTCTCAACGACTGACAAAGTTTGGACCAGTGTCCCCTGTGCCTTAGTACTGCGCAAACGCAGAACGCTCCCAGTGATTTTAACATGGCTGGTGCATGCGCAGTCGGGCCCCGAACCAGAGGGCCTTCCAAGGCCAATTGCAGGTGAACGGGCAGTGAGAAGAGGTTGCCATGAGAGCGATCAGGCCGGAGGGGGCTGAAGGAAGCCCCAGGTATGTATGTTTTATTACTGTAGCCCCACCTCAGGTTCCCTGGAACCACTTAAGGACCACAAGCTTATACCCCCCTAGTGACCAGGCTATTTTTTTTTTTACAAATTAGTAGTCTGCAGCATTAATAGCATGCTGCAGAGCAATATAAAAATTACTAATTTTTTTTTTATTCCCCCCCCGAATCCCCAAGATCGTCTCTCATGTGCAACTCTAGGGGACAGCCGAGTGACAGGACTGTCCCCAGTACAGCACTGCTGTAGATCGCAGCGCTGTACAATGTAACTAGACGGCAGTTTCGCCTTCTAACAGTCTCCTAGCGGCGATGAAGGCCTGACTAGGCGACCTCACACAGGTCAATATTTCCTTCCCATTTATTCAGTTCTATTGACCTGTGTGTGGTCGGTCAGCTTGCTTGCGCATTGAAGTTTTTGTTACGACAGTTCTGTATCTCACACTGAAGGAAGGATAAGGAATTTGCACTGTACGGGGTGATTTCTTCAGGTGACAGATTTATCATCCAACAGTATATGAATATGCCACTGGGCTCTATGCCCAGGAACATGTGCTGTCGAGGTCTCAGTCAGCACTTGTCAATGCTGCAGACTACTTGTATTGTTGTTGATTTTGCTTTTGTTTTATAATACAAGCTTATCTCTGTCAATGTTCACATTATAAGAATGAGCAGGAAGTGGCATGTGCTCCCAGCTTGCTTGCGCATTGAAGTTTTTGTTACGACAGTTCTGTATCTCACACTGAAGGAAGGATAAGGAATTTGCACTGTACGGGGTGATTTCTTCAGGTGACAGATTTATCATCCAACAGTATATGAATATGCCACTGGGCTCTATGCCCAGGAACATGTGCTGTCGAGGTCTCAGTCAGCACTTGTCAATGCTGCAGACTACTTGTATTGTTGTTGATTTTGCTTTTGTTTTATAATACAAGCTTATCTCTGTCAATGTTCACATTATAAGAATGAGCAGGAAGTGGCATGTGCTCCCATATCTCATGAGTGGAAATGTTATCAGCAGAGGTATGCTAATAAGTTCACAGAGTCATTGTAACCTTGTAGAAGCAGTGGAATAGCTTCACAGCATTGTCCAAGCAGAGACTGCAGCTTGTTTACAGTCAGTACAGGCTGTACACACACTAGATGGTCGTGGCTGCCTTTACCCAGAGTCCACTCCTCTGTCCACCTTTATGTAATGGATCGATAAGCTTCTCATTGATTTCAACAGGAAATTGCTATTTATTAAAGCGCCAACATATTACGCAGCGCTGGACATTAGTTTAGGTTAGACAATATTTAGGGGTGACATACAGCAATATGACAAAACAGGAATACAAGAAAAACCAGATCATGCAGCACAATATGAGTACAAGGTAATGCTTAGTCAGGATGGATGGGAGCATGGAGATTAGGCAAGTTGGTTCACTCAGATGCATAGCATGGGTGCACAGTAATGGAGGTGCAAGATCAGGTAGGACACAAAAGGCGGACCCTGCCCAAAGGCTTACAATCTAGAGGAAAAGCAATAAGGCAGGGTGGCAGGCTGGCTTCACACTGCATAATAGCGGTGCAGGCAGCCACACCGCACCGCCAGAAACAGGCCTTCAGGGATTACAACGTTAGTATGCGGTATTCCCCATCTGGCATCCGGCCAAGCAGGAAGTGATGCTCACTTCCTGTCTGGCAATCCATGACGTGCGCACAAGCATATTTCTAAAATACGCTTCCGCGCATGCTCAACGCAGATAATTGTGGCAGGTTTTTTAAAAGTGTGCGCATTACCATAGACCTACATGACTTCCGGCCCAAGCAGATTGCCGCAGGGGCCGCGGGGTAATGTAGGTATTGAAGTGCGTTAAACAGGGCACTTCCAGCGCAGCGTACTGCAATGTGGGGAGTATGAACTCCCCCATAGATTTTCATTAGGCTACGGTAGCAGTGCGGCAGTTTGTCTCGTCACCACAATGTGAAAGGGCCTGCAAATTTGACTGGAGGAACAGGGTTTACTGACCACATAGCACTGAATTGCATCAAGCAATAAAATCTAGCAAGGGCAGCGACACAACCAATTCTCATCACCTAAAATCTTTTTTTTTTCAAGCTTCAGTTGAATAATCAGTGCTGTTCATTACAGCACTGATTATTCTTGAATCGGGCACTTAGATTGGGTTTGGGAACATATGTTTCCACTGATTTGTATGCGTGGCTGATGAACGTGCAGCATCCGTAGAAACCCGAAGGCGAGTATCTATGCCCCTGGGACTTCAAACTAAGACCTGTAGGGCGTAGATATACTGCCCGCGCAGGAACAAGTGGTTGGAAGGAAATAAATATGGCAGCCCCCATAACCCTCACTTCAGGTGTCCTTTAAAGGGACCCTGAGCAGACGCCGTGGTAATGCATATAAGCATACCCACGTCTGTTTGGTACAGAGGAGACACTTACCGGCCCCTTAGGGGCCGCTATCCATTACATGGGATTGGCAAGTCTGACATAAGGCTGTGACCCTGGAATAGGAAGCCTGGGGGGCCTCTCTGCGCATGCGCAGGCTTCCTGGCCTCTTCCTCCCCTCCACGCGTGAACCAATATATGACGTGTGGCAGAGGGAGGGGGAAGCCTGCAGGCTTCCTGTTCCGGGGTCACAGCGCCGGCCAGCCCGGGAGCAGGAGATAAGGGGCTAGTGAGTGTCTCCTCTTTACCAAATAGCCCTGGGGATGCTTATATGCATACCCACGGCGTCTGCTCAGTCCCTTTAAGGACTTAAGGAGCCCATACACTGGTTGAGTTCAGCCTTCGATTGATTGATCAATCGATTGGAAATCGATTGCCGATCGATTGGTCGATCGATCGATTTGCGGCCGATTTCGATCGCTTTTGATCGATTTGTTCTATCTGACAGAATGGAAGATCTAGGTTGATCTGGCAGCAGATTGATGGCCCATAGAGTTGCATTGGATCTAATGGTCCAATTATGCATTTAGATCGATTTTGTATAGATTCGTAATAGATTTCATTCTGAAATCTATTGGAAATCTGTCCCTAGTGTGTGGCACACATCAGATAGATTCCTGTCAGATTCAACTTCACAGGCATCTGCCAGAAATCTATCTGGTGGTCGAATCTGCTGTAAATCTATAAGTGTATGGTTACCTTAACGGTAAAAACCCCTCCTGTATCTACAGTATGGCTGTGACACGGTGCAGTACACCCCAGAGTACTCAACTCTGTATGTACTGCTAACCATTGTTAAACTGTCCATGTGATTGTTATATTGGCTGTGTGTGCTGAGAAGCTGCCAAGTCAAATCCCCGGTAAGAGAAGTTGCTTGTCCAGTAGAATGCAATTCTAATGCTTTCATAGTGTGTAGATAGCTGAGAACTCACTGTCGCTTCTCCTCTCTTCCCCAGTCTGACAGCTGCTCTTCAGAGGACAGGGAATAAATGACGCCACTTAGATTAGACATACATATGTAAAAATACATTTGGAGCTCTGGGGATGCCTGTGTGAGAGCTCTGCTGCCGCTACTAAAGGCTCCAAGTGTGGAATGCATGAAAAATGTGCAATATAAGCTGCTTTCTTAGGCCCGGTTCACAGGGACGCTTGCCAGGTGGTAAACGGTGGCCACGCCACTAGTCATTTAAGCGCTCCTTTTCAACCTAATGGGCAAACGCAGTATTGTAATTTTCCTTTGTTTATGCAAACGTGGTGTCTTTATCCCTATTTTTCCTGTTGTTTTAGCCGACCCCAGGGCCGTTTCTAGACTTTTTGCTGCCTGAAGCAAACTTGTGAGGATGCGCACCCACTCCAATTTGGAATGATCACAAAGCACCTGACAATTTACTCACATGACATGCTGCAGCTCAACACAATAGTACACTGGCTGGCTGTGAGTCTCTGACAAACAAACTGCTCCCCCTCAGCCACTCCATTCCTCCTCAGTCAGGACAGCAGTGCCACCTCCTCCCTTCTGCTGTGCAAGTCAAATGAAACACTGCTGCTCTTCTGGCTCCCCCTCCTCACTCACTGTCAGACTCCTCACACAGCACAACAAGCTGCTTTTTCCCCAATGATGACCTCTTCACCTCGCTCTCCTCTCGCTTCTCCTCCTACATGCTGTAAGTGCAAACACAGTACAAACATGCTGCCCCTGTAATCTCTGCTCCTGATGCAAATGTTTCACCTTGCTTCATGAGAGAACCGGCCCTGACCGACCCTGGAGACTTTTGCCGACGCGTCTCTGTGTCCCCCTGCGAGGGTGAAAACGCAGATCACCGATGAAAGCTGCTCGCTTGAAGATAAGAAATTTACAGAGATGCCAGGGGCAGAAACAGATTAACATGAAATAGGGCCCTAGGCAAGATAGCAGTTTCTGTCCAGTATTGATGATCACCTGGCTTTTTAGATTTGGTGGGGGCTAACATCCACCAGGCCCCTAGACTCTGTACAGGCCCTAGGCAACTGCCTTGGAGATGATCGGCCTCTGGCAGGGATAACCAAGCCTTAGGCAGGTAGCACACTTACTTGAACTGTTGTTTTTTTTGCCGCATAGCATTGTGATTTTTGCAGTACTATTATAAACGGACTGCAACAACTTTAGGTACCACCTGAGCCCAACATAAATACCAAGTTGTGAAAACCTGGGGTGGACGGCACGTGGTTCCTCGCTCTGATAATCTGCAATATACTGTACATTTTGAAGGTTTTTGTGCTGGGGTGTCAAACTAAAGTTGCAGGCCACATTGTTTATTAAGATTTAACATTTATTGAACATTGTCAAATACTGTTTTGTAACTACAGGGCTTGGACAAAATAATGGCAACATCTTGAAAATCAACAAAATATATTTTAATATGGTGTAGGTCCACCTTTTGCGGCAATTACAGCCTCAATTCTCCGAGGTATTGATTCATACAAATTGTGAATTGTTTCCAAAGGAATTTTAGCCCATTCTTCCATTAAAACGCCTTCCAGTTCTTTTAGAGACGATAGTGACGGAAATCGACTTCTTATTTGAATCTCTAATAACGACCATAAATGCTCAATAATGTTGAGGTCTGGGGATTGGGGTGGCCAGATAAGATTCTCAACTTCATTAGAATGTTCCTCGTACCATTCTTTAACAATTCAAGCTGTATGGAGTTGGGTATTATCATCTTGAAAGAGGGCATTCACCTCCGGAAACAGTTCTTGAACCATAGGATGAACTTGGTCGCCCCAAATTCCTAAATAGTCTCGGCTGTTAATTCTTCCATGAAGGGAAATCGGTGGCCTGGTGGATTTCCAAGAAATAGCACCCCAGATCATCACAGAACCCCCGCCATGTTTTACGGTTAGGAAAATGCAGTCTGGATGAAATGCTTCTTTCGGCTGTCTCCAAACCTACACTCGCTGGAGGTCGGAAATAAGGTAAACTATGATTCGTCAGAGAAAATCACATTTTTCCACTGCTCGAGGGACCAATTCTGGTGGTTTCTACACCACTCTAAACACTTTGAAACATTTGTCTTTGAGAACCTAGGTTTTCTAATTGCAGTTCTTCCTTGGAATCTAGATTTGTGCAGCTCCCGACGAACTGGGTTCTGTAGGTGTTCATTCAGCTCTGCAGTTATTTTAGGAGCCGTGGTCTTGCGAGCTTTTCTAACATTTCGATTTAGAGTCAGACGGTCTCTCTCAGACAACTTCAACTTTCGGCCACAACTGTGCTTTGTTGAGGACGTTTTCCTTCTCTTTCAAAGGCAGTCATTACTTTTTAGAGAGTACCTCTTGAAATGCTAAGCATTCGGGCAGTTTCTGTTACAGTAGCGCCTGCCATACGAGCACCAACAACTTGGCCTCTTTGAAAGTTTGAGAGATCTGCCATTTTTATAAATTATTACCAACTTTGGTTTAAATATCTGTAAAAAAAAAACAATTATTTTAATTAAACATATCAAATAACAAAAATAATAAACACATTTTTTTTACATATGTCAAGTTTTGATTGTTTAAAACATGTTCAAAGATTATGATGCCAAAATGTTAGGTGTTTCCATTATTTTGTCCAACCCCTGCATAGAGACTGTGGGGGTGGGTGCCTATAACCCCCACTCCTCCCCATTCTGCAGAGTAGCACAGTGGCATTAAATTACCTGCTCCACGGCTGCATTCTAATCTAATCTTCCTGACAGATACTTGCATACATCTGGCTCTGAATGCATGTCATGTGATCGGGAGCTTGAGGTTTACAAATACAGGGCGTGCAGCTGCCAGGAAGAACAGAGAAGACGCGACAGTGCTGGAGCAGGTAAATATTACACTGCTCCGCTGTGCTACTCTGCTATGTTGGGAGATGGTTGGGGAAGGGGGGATGTGTGTGTATGTTTCATTAGCCACACAAGGGGGCCTATACTAATTGTGCAGGGGATCCCATGGGTCTCAAACTGACAATGTTTCAACCAGAAACACTTTCATTCTCTGGATGGGAAGACCTTGTACTATTCTTTTACTGTTTACAATGATGCACATTTGAAGCTCTTGACTCTTGAGGGCCACATATAATGGCAAGGAGGGCCTCAAGTTTGACACCTGTTTTTTAGCGCATTTTAGGATAGTGAAATTCTCGTCTTTCACTGTGTCTTTTTCTTTCAATGTTAGCTGTACGGAATCCTGGCCTCAGTGGTGGAGAATCTGGTGGACATCGCTGAAGACCTGAAGAGTTCTACAGATCACAGCTGGAATCCGGACAGTCAGGGAAACCTCCAGCACACGTTTTCTTAGCATTATTTTCTATTTTAATAGTGGTAAGGGTCAGGATAGCACACTGTAAGTTCTTTAATCCTTGTTTAACCTGGTTTGTGCACTTTAAAGAAAACCAATGAAGTAGTACAATTTAAAAGTTAGATGGTTACCTCAGTAGTGGGAAGCTGCCTCAGTAGTGGGAAGCTTCTAGATCGGTGGTCCTTAAACTACAGCCCACGGGCCGAATGCGGCCGCCTGAGGCTTTTTCACTGGCCCCCAGGGGCGTAACAATAGACCCTGCAAGGGATGCAGCTGCAGGGGGGCCCTGTGGGGGGAGAAGTCTCTTTTCCCTGTCCTTGGAGACTGACAACTAAGGGCACAGAAGGAAAAACTTTCTGCTCTCTGCACGAGTGTTCTAATGACTGCATCTGCTCAGCCACTGATCAGCCCTGCCCCACCCTCTCTACCCCTCCCCAAGTGCTGTGTACTGTAGTGATGCTGGAGAAGTCTGCAGAGCCATTTCTGCTCCATCAGAGATGGGCAGAGTGAGTGTAATAAGCTGAGGCTGGGAGCACACTCCTCTGTCGGTTTTCTGTGTACGTTTTCTGCACAGGGCTTGATTCACTAAACCGCAATAACTCATATCACGGCCATTTTCGTGTGCAATCACAAATTTTGGCATTAACATTGGTTCTCAGTCTTTGCAGAAAGCAAAGGGGGGGAGGCTGGGCTGGGGGAGTTGGGCTGTATCCAAAGTTTTGCAGGGGGGCCCCAAACAAAAAAGGTGTAACTTATAGTTGTGGCCCACTGCACCATTAAATAACGGTGGCCAGCATATAGAGTAGTAGTGCTGGCGCCCCCCATCCCCGTACTGTAGAAGCCAGCGAGCAGTAATTTGCTGGCTTCCAATCCAATTCCGCATCAGGTGACACTTCACCTGGTGCACAAAGACGTTCTTCGGGCGCCACATGACTGACTGAATGGCTGCTGCTGGGAGTTCTCCTCCGGGCATGATTGGGGGAAATCAATACCTAAATTCAATGTAATGTTTTTCAACATCATTTTATATATGTTCCGGCCCCCCAGCAGTCTCAATTAAGTTGACCCGGCCCTTGAACGAAAAAGTTTGGGGACCCCTGTTCTAGATAATCCAGACGCAGGATGGTAACTACAGGGGAACAGCCCCTGCAGTGGGAGCAGAGCTATGGGGGACCCCTACTACTACTTCCCTCCCTCTGATAAAGGGGCCGATCCTTCAGATCAGGTGCTTTTTTGACTACACTTGTTATGGGTGTGAAACTTATGTCCACACCTGTTTTATGACCCTTTCAAGATGGTACCCAAGCTTTGAGGAGCACCAGGGGTTGGCAAGGGAAAGGCTATAAACATTGGGGGGCCCCACCAGAGTTTTACTAGGGGACCCCATGATTTACAGTTGCGCTACTGGGCTTCCCAGATTCTCCTCAAGCCCAACCGTTGCTGTACAGGAACCTCTTTGATGATTGGCACGCTCATATCTGCGTAAGAGCGCATCTGTACTGAGAATGCGCGAGTAAAGTCCACACATGGTCCAGCCGCTTGTGAAAGGTGAAAAAAGCCATGCACATGCAACTTTGTTCTACCGGGCGTGCACAAACCATACTCGCACATGCCCAGTACAGATGCGCTCCTACCTGGATAGCCAGGAGAGCATAGCCAGGAAGCCCTTTATGGATATGCTTAGAGGGATGGATCAGTGGGCTTAAAAAGGATCAGGGAAGCCTCTGGATTATCGAAATAAGTTAAGTACCTAACTTTATACTTACAAATCTCTTCAGGTACGCTTTATAACAATGAGCATAGCCGTGATCTTACCGTTTGGCTGATATGTAGCCCCTGCTGTCTGAAATAACAAACCAACTGGATCTTCCAGCCTCTAGAGGGTGCTTCGTATATCATTCTCCATGCACTGCAATGGAGTAATTTAGGTTGAGTTTCTAAGATTGGAGAGCAATAACTCAGCAAACTCCTCCACCCTGTCTTCCTGCTATCCTCATGCCCTGTCCTCCTGGCCACATGTTTTTTTCATAGCCCAACACTGGACAGAAGTTGAATAAAAAGTTGACGTCTTGTGCGCTTTTGGGGGTAAAGTAGGCATTGGACGCCTCCATCTTCTCTCTCCCATGCCGCAGAGCTGTAGGTTCCAGCAGTTTTGTTCTATAGACAAGGGGGTACAGAGCAGCCCTCCTAGTGAATTATATGTCTGCTTTATCCCCAAAAGTGTGCACATTTTACAAACCTCCCTTCTTTGGCAATTAAAAAAAAATTCTGCTGAGATGGCTTTAAAGCAATTTAAGACTAAAATGGTCAACATTTGCAGGATCATTTACAGTGGGTTGCAAAAGTATTTGGCCCCCTTCAAGTTTCCCACATTTTGTCACATTACTGCCACAAACATGCATCAATTTTACAAATACAAAGTGGTGTACATGTCAGAAGTGGATCGAAAATCATACATCATTCCAAATACTTTTTACAAATAAATAACTGCAAAGTGGGGTGTGCGTAATTATTCACCCCACTGAGTCAATACTTTGTAGACCCACCTTTTACTGCAATTACAGCTACCAGTCTTTTAGGGTATGTCTCTACCAGCTTTGCACATCTAGAGACTGCAATCCTTGCCCATTCTTCTTTGCAAAACGGCTCCAGCTCAGTCAGATTAGATGGACAGCGTTTGTGAACAGCAGTTTTCAGATCTTGCCACAGATTCTCGATTGTATTTAGCTCTGGACTTTGACTGGGCCATTCTAACACATAGATATGTTTTGTTTTAAACCATTCCATTGTTGCCCTGGGTTTATGTTTAGGGTCATTGTCCTGCTGGAAGGTGAACCTCCGACCCAGTCTCAAGTCTTTTGCAGTCTCCAAGAGGTTTTCTTCCAAGTTTGCCCTGAATTTGGCTCCATACATCTTCCCATCAACTCTGACCAGCTTCCCTGTCCCTGCTGAAGAGATGCACCCCTGAGCATGATGCTGCCACCACCATATTAAACAGTGGGGATGGTGTGTTCAGAGTGATATGCAGTGTTAGTTTTCTGTCACACATAGCGTTTTGCATTTTGGCCAAAAAGTTCAATTTTGGTCTTATCTAACCAGAGCACCTTCTTCCACATGTTTGCTGTGTCCCCCACATGGCTTGTGGCAAACTGCAAACGGGACTTCTTATACGTTTCTGTTAACAATGGCTTTTTTCTTGCCACTCTTCCATAAAGGCCAACTTTGTGCAGTGCACGACTAATAGTTGTCCTATGGACAGAGTCTCCCACCTGAGCTGTAGATCTCTGCAGCTCGTCTAGAGTCACCATGGGCCTCTTGACTGCATTTCTGATCAGTGCTCTCCTTGTTCGGCCTGTGAGTTTAGGTGGACAGCCTTGTCTTGGTAGGTGTACAGTTGTGCCATACTCCTTCCATTTCTGAATGATCGCTTGAACAGTGCTCCGTGGAATGTTCAAGGCTATGGAAATCTTTTTGTAGCCTAAGCCTGCTTTAAATTTCTCAATAACTTGATCCCTGACCTGTCTAATGTGTTCTTTGGACTTCACGGTGTTGTTGCTCCCAATATTCTCTTAGACAACCTCTGAGGCCCTCACAGAGCAGCTGTATTTGTACTCACATTAGATTACACACAGGTGCACTTTATTTAGTCATTAGTACTCATCAGGCAATGTCTATAGGCAACTGACTGCACTCAGATCAAAGGGGGCTGAATAATTACGCACACCCCACTTTGCAGTTATTTATTTGTAAAAAAAAATTGGAATCATGTATGATTTTCGTTCCACTTCTCATGTGTACACCACTTTGTGTTGGTCTTTTATGTGGAATTCCAATAAAATTGATTCATGTTTGTGGCAGAAATGACAAAATGTGGAAAACTTCAAGGGGGCCGAATATTTTTGCAACCCACTGTATGTTCTCCAGTCTAAAGCTGCGTATACACCTTCAATTTCTGGCCAGATGAATGGAGGAATGATTGTTTCCACTGACAAATATCTACACTGTGTGCATCTGCTCCTCTGACGTCAGAGGCCTCCTCTTCTAAGCTCTGCCAGCATGGATCACTCTGCTCAATTTCTCATTTGATATGCTGGATATTCAGAGGAAGTTGCTTCATGATGGTACTATGTGCATATCTCCCCTCTCCTCAGAGCAGAACACCCTGCTCAGGCATCAGCAGAGCAGTGTGTTTTTACAGTGATTAATCAAAAACTGATACCTAGAACTATCTGTATAAATTGCTCCCAGTCCATGCATGCAGCTGCATAAGACTGTACTGTAGATCTGAGGAAGCAGGCAGGTCCCGTGAAATGTGTTGTCTTTTCCTGTGTCCAATAAAATTATCTTACCTGAGGTTAGACTGTTTCATTACCAACGTTTACCCATTGCATACTACATTGGGACGCCTCCTTTCATTTTGTGTGCGTCTGTATGAATCTGACAACATAGGTCTATTGGACCAGGTTCTTTGAAAAGACTCCATAGTTTTACTATGCGCCCTCTGATGGCTGGATGTACTGTATACTGATAGTTTTTCAGACAGCAGCAGATACAAACAGACATGCCCAACCAGGAAGATCATGGGGGTTGTTCAGGTTAAGGGAATTTGACTGTTTTATTATCCTGGGGCACGAGCCCCTAAATATGGACAACTATCATACACAGGCCAATTCCCCCCAAATCGAGCTTCCTAATTTGAATGGGTAGGGCTAAGTTGAAACTAACGCCTATGTCTTCTGTGTTTTGAGGCCTTCAGCCAAGAGATTTGCTCATCAGAGTTCCCAGTTCTGGCAGACCTGTGACCGTCATTTCCAATGCCAAATAAAGCGATTACTTCTCCATTAGACTGGCAGCTGTCAGATGGATTTGGGCAGAGAACTTCTCTTTTCCCCGACATGTTCTTTTCATGTTTACAGTATATCAAATTTGTAATTAACCTCTTTCCCCGTTATGCCATACCGTATTGGCTGCATAATATGGCGGTGCTAGATAAATCAAAAGTCACTGGTATTAATCCAGCGAAAGCAGCCTATTATGTCATACATAGAAACATTTTGGATCCTAGATGTTAACCCGTAACCTCCAAGTCTCTGTGAATGAGAGAGACCAGGAGCCCAATGGTGCAGTATCGTTAGACAAAGGGTGTGTAAGTATTATACTCACAAGGGTGTGATGCAAAACTTGCAACCACTGTCTGAGCCTGTGGGAATATAACAGTCCCCACTCGGGGTCCCAGGTCTGTTGGTGCAGGTGCTGGTCGGTCGCTCTCCTGAATTTGTTGTGAGGACTGAAGGTCCTCCTGACTAAAAAAAAACCCTATAGGATATGGACTATACTACAAAGTCCACCAACACTGGTGGAGATGCCCTTGTTGATATGATACTACTAGAAATTGTGTATATGAAAAGTGTAATTTCTTAGCTTCTCAGAAGAACAAACCATTATTTAATGGAAAAAGAAATGTTTATTCATGCACGGTAGACAATGCGTTTCATGGGTCTTGGCCCGCTTCCTCAGGTTATTGGGAACTTTTAATTAGAGCGCTAGTACATATGTTTTTTATTGTAGGCACTTGTATTGACCTGAAGTAGCAGGCCAAGACCCGTGAAACGCACTGTCTACCATGCATGAATAAACATTACCTTTTCCATTAAATAATAGTTTGTCCTTCCGAGAAGGTAAGAAATTACATTTCTCATATAGAAGAAGGCAAACTTTTGTTTTGCTCATACAGTGGGATGCGAAAGTTTGGGCAAACTTGTTAATCGTCATGATTTTCCTGTATAAACCGTTGGTTGTTACGATAAAAAAGTCAGTTAAATATATCATATAGGAGGCACTCACAGTGATATTTGAGAAGTGAAACGAAGTTTATTGGATTTACAGAAAGTGTGCAATAACTGTTTAAACAAAATTAGGCAGGTGCATAAATTTAGGCACCACAAAAAAATAAATGAAATCAATATTTAGTAGATCCTCCTTTACAGCCTTATATGCTTCCTGTAGGTTCCAATGAGAGTCTGGATTCTGGTTGATGGTATTTTGGACCATTCCTCTTTACAAAACATCTCTAGTTCATTCAGGTTTGATGGCTTTCTGAGCATAAACAGCTCTCTTTAACTCACACCACAGATTTTAAATTTTATTCAGGTCTGGGGACTGAGATGGCCATTGCAGAATGTTGTACTTGTTCCTCTGCATGAATGCCTTAGTGGATTTTGAGCAGTGTTTAGGGTTGTTGTCTTGTTGAAAGATCCAGCCCCAGCGCAGCTTCAGCTGTGTCACTGATCCCTGGACATTGGTCTCCAGAATCTGCTGATACTGAGTGGAATCCATGCGTCCCTCAATTTTGACAAGATTCCCAGTCCCGGCACTGGCCACACAGACCCACAGCATGATGGAACCACCACCATATTTTACTGTAGGTAGCAGGTGTTTTTCTTGGAATGCTGTGTTGTTTTTCCTCCATGCATAATGCCCCTTGTTATGCCCAAATAACTCAATTTTAGTTTCATCAGTACACAGCACCTTATTCCAAAATGAAGCCAGCTTATCCAAATGTGCTCTAGCATATCTGAAGCGGCTCTGTTTGTGCTGTGGGCGCAGAAAATGCTTCCTCTGCATCACTCTCCCATACAGCATCTCCTTGTTGAACGATGGTTGAACGATGCACAGTGACTCCTTCTGCAGCAAGATGATGTTGTAGGTCTTTGGTACTGGTCTGTGGGTTGACTCTGACTGTTCTCACCATTCTTAGCTTCTGTGTAGCTGAGATTTTTCTTGGTCTGCCACTTCAAGCTTTAACTTGAACTGAGCCTGTGGTCTTCCATTACCTCAATAGTTTACTAACTGTGGAAACAGACAGCTGAAATCTCTGAGACAGCTTTCTGTATCCTTCCCCTAAACCATGATGGTGACCAGTCTTTGTCTTCAGGTCATTTGAGAGTTGTTTTGAGACCCCCATGTTGCTACTCTTCAGAGAAAATTAAAAGAGAATGGAAACTTTCAATTGACCCCCTTAAATACTCTTTCTCATAACTGGATTTACCAGTGTATGTAGGTCAGGGGTCACTGAGCTTACCAAGCCAATTTGAGTTCCAATAAGTAGTTTTGGATTTAAATAGGTTTTGAAATCAATAAAATGACAACAGTGCCCAAATTTATGCACCTGCCTAATTTTATTTAAACAATTATTGCGTACTTTCTGTAAATCCAATAAACTTCAATTCACTTCTCAAATATCACTGTGTGTGTCTCCTATATGATATATTTAACTGCCATTTTTTATCGTAACAACCAACGATTTACACAGGATGATTAACAAGGTTGCCCAAACTTTCGCATCCCACTGTATACAACATCTAGTAGTATCATATCATCAAGGGCGCCTCCACCAGTGGTTCTTAGTATTACGTCATATGTTGACATGTTTGGATGCAGGAAGTCACAGTGGTGTGTAGCTGATGGGGAGGAGGAGAGCTGAATCACTTAAACATGTGTACAGCTAGATGGCTGGAATGGATAGTGTACTGCCTGTGACACAAGCGACCGGGGTTCAAATCTCATCTCTATTCAGAAAAGAATCAGTTGCCAATCAGAAATGTAGATTATGCATAATAGCGTACATCCGCAACATATAGTGGATTCTGCAATAAACAATTACTGTAACTTTATTGACAAAAATCAGAAAGACACTTCTTCGAAAACAGAATTCTGTCGGCGTGCATGAAAAAAGGGTGCCGTGAAAAAAGGGCCCGACTTATTAACGAATTTGGCACCAAGTATTAACAAAATTTGCTAACGAGAACCATCGTTGTCAAGCTTTATTAACGATAATTACTGTTGCAAAAACAAACGAGAAATAATAACGAATAAATATTAACATTAAATGTCGTTTTTCGTCTATACTGCTTAACCCAACCCTACCCTCACAAAGAACCCTCCCCTGGTGGTGCCTAAAACGAACCACCCCCCCACGGTGGTGCCTAACCCCCCCAGTGGTGCCTAACCACCCCTCTGGTGGTGCCTAACCCTAACCACTCCCCTTGGTGGTGCCGAAAGCTAACCACTCCCTCTGCAGAAACACCTTTTTACATATATTAACGATAATACCTTTGAAAACGTAAAATCTGTACTTATTAATTAACGAAATAATATGACAAAAACTATACCGTTGTAAACTTCTAAAAAGATAACTACCTCAAAAACTATAATGTTGTAATGTTGTTAACAAAATTTTTCGCGGTGCCCTTTCTTTCTGCTTTTTTTGCCATATTGACAATAATTGCATTAGAGTCTATGGCGGCGCCCTTTTCGTCCACCCTCAGCCGGCGCCCTTTTTTCCTGCTACCTTCTGTCGGAATCAGAAATCAGCATTTCCGGCCAACCATACGATTTCTTAAGCGCTTTTGCAGAGCGAGTGCGTTTTTTCACTTTCTGACGTCAGTCAGGAAGTGAACTCTTTGATCCGGAAAAGAAAAAATACAATTGATTTATTCTTAAAAATACGAACACAATCCCTACACAAAGCGATTTTGTGAGCATTTTGGGGTTTCCTATACCTTCCATTAAGGCGGAATCACCTGAAAAATGGCCCAATATCTGAGCGGATCGGAAACAAACCGCTCAGATGTGAACTCACTCATAGGGAATCATGGCACACGCGCTTTCAGGGCGATTTTGAAAATCGCCAGCGCCTAAAAATTGTCAAAAACGCCCCTCGTGTGAACGAGCCCTGAATGATGGAAATAGTGCCTTAGATAAGGCGCATCATGGGAGTAGAGTTCCTCTTTGCCCTGCAGAGCGGAGGCAATTGTACTGCAGTTTTTGCCTTGCTGGTCTCTGTTCCCCGCTCTCCTCCAGCAGCTGCAGGTTATCCCCCTGGTGTGTTCATAGAGCCCACTGCATGTATATTTAATGCACCGTACAAAGTGTACACGTGAATCTTTCATAGTCGTATCCCAGGGGAGGATTCCGGCAGCTGGCGTCTGCCCAGCACTAAAATATGACTTTGGCAGCATTAATGCTTTAAAGAACACCTGTCATTCCTCAGAATGTGACAAGGCACATAACAGAGCCAGAGAGCAGCCCCGGCAGGTGGCGGCTACAATCCGCTGATTGATTTCTGTACACCTGGGACCTGCCATGTTCTGCCTGATCTTATATAACAGGGCCTGCACTTTCCCCGCACTAAAGAGCTGGCTTACTAGAGCACAGTTAAGGCAAGCTGTGTGGTTTAAAGGGAAATAAATATGGCGGCTTCCATATCCCTCTCACTACAGGGTGACTTTCAGTAACATGACCAAACGTCCCGTTTTACCTGGGACACGTTCCAGATTCAGGGTCCCCTGTCCCACCGCAATGTGTCCCAGGTTGTGTGTCCCACTTTTGGCCGTCGGGTGTCCCAGCTGGGACTCTGTGGCCACATAAGGTAATGTTTGCCTCATTTACCGTTTGCGGAGTCAAAATAAATGTTTTCTGCTGCATTTCATGTGTCCGAGGTAACAGTTGCTGCAGTTATTATTGTTGGTCATAGAGACTGCATTTGCTACTTTGGTGTTATTGTTGCAGCATTTGCATTGTGGGGGCTCATAATTATTAAATGGTATGCAAATACTGTAGCATCAGCAGCTTCTGCAGATTTCGCGCACAATCTAATCCCACCATAGTTATAGTCTAATGTCCTACGCTATTATGTATTTATGTAGCACTGACATCTAAGGCAGCACTTTACAGAGAATGTAGTCATGTCCTTGGCAGAGCTCACAATCTAATCCCGGCCATAGTCAAACTCTAATGTCCCACCATATCATTATAATGTATTTATGTAGCACTTGCATCTTCTGCAGCACTTTACAGGGTACATAGTCATGTCATGGACTGACATCCATGATGCAAATCTCCCATTTCACTACATCATTGGGGGAACACTGCTTTCGTATGCGTCTGGGGAACAATGCGTAATTAGGGTCACTTTGTCTATCTGTGTTTTGGGAGGAAACTCTGGCCCACTGCCTTAGAGTTACATTACAGTTCGCTCCGCCCACACCATGTCATGGACACGCCCATTTTTCCACCACGGTCATGGACACACCCATTTCCCATCCCAGGTTGAGCCTAGAAAAATCAGGTCACTGAACTTTCAGTAGTGTCTGAGTCACAGACCACTTGGCGCACGGTTGCAGGTCAATGGCACCGCAACAGTAGCGGTGCAGCACGCATGCGCCAAAGAGTCAGTGATGTACTTCCTATCCAGCAGGTAACACGCCACTTAGCAGGGGGGTGAGCTAGGGAAATTACCTGTTGCCGCTATCTACCACAGGGTGTATTCTATCTTAATGGTGCAAAGCTATTATCCTGCAAATGCCTCTCTCATGTACACTTCCCCACATGGCCAGTTACACACGTCCTTTGCTCATAAACCCTCCACTTCTGTGCAGTGTAAGCGCAGGGAGTAGTGAATATTTACCTGTTCCAGTGCTGCACTAGGGAGGTCTCCTCTCCCTCCCAGCAGCCGCACTCTCTGATCACGTGACATGCATCGGGAGGAGGGAGGATGGCAGCATAGAGCGTGCAGCTGCTGGGAAGAACAGGAGACCCGAAGCAGCTCTGGAGCAGGTAAATATAAACTGCTCCCTGTGTTTATTCTGCAATGTGGGGTCGAATTTTGATCAGCTGTGCACTGCGGTGCTAACCCAGTTGGTGCTTAAACTTATCATGCCTAAACTTATCACGCCTAAACTTATCATGTCTAAACTTATCACACCTAAACTTATCACACCAAAACTTATCATGCCTAAACTGAGTTTAGGCATGATAAAGGGCTTTTCACCAGCGTGCTAACTGTTAGCACCGCTTTGTGAATCAGGCCCAAAGTGTCATTTTAGCCATTTTCCATAAATACATGGATACAACATTAAAGGATACCCGAAGTGACATGTGACATAATGAGATAGACATGTGTATGTACAGTGCCTAGCACACAAATAACTATGCTGTGTTCCTTTTTTTCTTTCTCTGCCTGAAAGAGTTAAATATCAGGTATGTAAGTGGCTGACTCACTCCTGACTCAGACAGGAAGTGACTACAGTGTGACCCCCACTGATAAGAAATTCCCCTTGTTTGCCTCTTTCTTGCTCTCAGAAGCCATTTTCTACTAGGAAAGTGTTTTATAGTTGAAATTTCTTATCAGTGAGGGTCACACTGTAGTCACTTCCTGTCTGAGTCAGGACTGAGTCAGCCACTTACATACCTGATATTTAACTCTTTCAGGCAGAGAAAGAAAAAAAAAGGAACACAGCATAGTTATGTGTGCTTGGCACTGTACATACACATGTTTATCTCATCATGTAACATGTCACTTCGGGTATCCTTTAAAGCAAACCTGAAACGAAAAAAACCCCCTCTTTTGATATATTGTATGTGTAGTACGGATAACGAATAGAACATTATTAGCAAAGAAAAGAGTCTCATATTTTTAGTTATATAGCTTTTTTTATAACATTGCAGCATACCGTCGCACTGCAGTTTTAAAACCCTCTTTTAAGTTATAAAACAGAAGAGAAATAATGACCTTTGAACGTTCCTGCAGTAAAACCTTATCTCAAGCTGTCTCTAAGAGCTTGTTCACACTATGGGCTTGATTCACTAAACCATGATAACTCAATCAATATCAAGGCCACGTTAACGTTTTTGCGTGCGAAAATTCACGATTTTTCAGGTGCGCAAACATGCACACGAAAACGCTAGCGCGGCTGTGATATGAATTATCACGGTTTAGTGAATCAAGCCCCATGAGCGTTTGCATTTTTTTTAAAGTGCTGCCGATTTTGTAAATCGCTCTAAAAGCGCTAGTGCAATGATTTCCTATGGGAGTGTTCATATATGAGCGCTCCACTTTCTAATGAGTCGCCAACGCGGACCCTGTACCATATGCTGAGCATTTTTGTTCAATAGAAAGTATAGGGAAATCGCAAAGCACTTGAAAAAGTGATTGGAATTGCGATTTCCCAAGTGCTTTAATAAATAAATACACTGGATTTATTCATTTCCGGGTACAAGAGTTCACTTCCTGACTGACGCAAAGCTCAGGGAAAAACGCTTTTAAAATCGCTCAACAAATTGCTCAGCACTTGCGATTGCACTAGCGATTTGTAAAGTGAACACGGCCTCACCGTTTCTTGGCTTTTTAAGTGATTCAGAAAACAGGACTGTATTCCACCCAGTGGGTCAAACAGCTCTTTAGCATAGAAAAATTCCTGTACTGGAAAATAACATGAGACTCTTTTCTATGCTACTAATGTTCCAATGTTCTATTCCTTAGCTGTACTACGCATACAGTTCATTATCTCATAAGTTTATTTTTGGCTTAGGTTTGCTTTAATGTCATGAAGGGGTTAAATCCCTTAACCCACACAGGTGCTGCCGAAAGTAGAATTCCTGAGAAAGCGAGGCAGACACACAAATACAACAGTATCTGAAACATTTGCTGACGGCATGTGAAGTCGCCCCTCCGGCGGCCGTGTTACGAGTCTCTGCGCGTCCTTCTGCCGATCGCCGGACCTGAGCATGCAAGCCTCCAAACACACGGGCCTGTTTACTGTACACAGCCAGCAAAGTTGATCTCATGTGGCTTTGATAGCGCAGATCAGCAGGCATTCTCGTGGGTGACACACTCTATGCATGGAGAGAGTCAGAAACAGGACGGACCTGTCCGGCAATGACTGTACTGGAAACCGCTGAAACCTTCCACCCAGTTCCACAGGAAGCCGACTGGAGCTGCCATTTTCATGCCCTTCCCTTTTGCCCTAAATCTGGGAGTGTCTCAGCCACGAGAAAACCTGCACATCATGCACAACGCAGACACCTCACAAGACAAGATGTCATTAGTGCTATTATTGTGAACCATCAGTTTCATAAGGCTGGGGATGATGAGCAAACTGTGGTGACTCAGCCAATCAGCTTTCTTAAAGGGGAACTATTGCGAAATATTGTCAAATGTAAAATGCATATGTATAAATGTACATTTCCCCCAGAGTAAATGGCACTAAATTAAAGTAAAAAATTACTTATTTTTTTCCTATGCCACTGTCACTTACAGTAGGCGGAGAAAATCTGACATCAGTCAGGTTTTGGACTAGTCCATCTCCTCATGGGGGATTCTCAGTTATTTACAAAAGCACTTACTGAACTGCAGTTTCTCAGTCCAACTGCCAAAACAGTGTACAATCGAGAAGGGAATCAGGCTGACATCTTTGTATAGATCTTTTCCAGGGAGTGCTGTTGTAAAGAATAAAGGTAATACTGAGAATCTACCATGAGGAGATGGACTAGACCATCATATGTCAGCTTGCTTTTTACTCCCCATTGCAAGTCACTAGGTCCTTTAAAGCACAACTGAAGTGAGACTGATATGGAGGCTGCCATATTTATTTCCTTTTAAACAATACCAGTTGCCTGGCTGCCCTGCTGATCCTCTGCCTCTAATACTTTTAGCCATAGATTCTGAACATACATGCAGCAGATTGGGTGTTTCTCAGATCTGACAAGATTAAGGGCCCGTTCACACTGGGGGCGTTTTCCACCTTTTTTCAAGCGCAGGCGATTTTTAAAATCATCCACAAAACGCTTGTGCAATGATTCCCTATGAGAGAGTTCACAGCTGAGCGGTTCGTTTCCGATCCGCTCAGCAAAGCGGTGCCTGGACCATTGGTGAGGTGTTTTTCCCTATAATGGAAGGTATAGGAAAAATGCAAAACGCTCACAAAATCGCTTTGTACAATGATTGCGTTCGCGTTTTTAAGAAAAAATACATTGTATTTAATCTTTTCAGGGAGTGAATTACAAAACCGCTCGGAAAAAGCGCTTAGAAAAGCACTTTTTACAAAAACGTAGCGCACAGTGGAACGCTGGGAGAGGGAAGAAAAAAACGCACAAAAGTTTTAGTTTTTAGGTGTGAATGGGGCCGCCTCACTGCATGCTTGTTTCTGGTGTTACTCAGCCACTACTGCAGCCAAATACACCAGCACGGCTTCCAGTCAACTGGTATTGTCTAAAAGGAAATACAGATGGCAGCCTCCATAAACATTTCACTACAATTGTCCTTTAACCTTCCTGGCGGTAACCCCGAACTACGTTCGGGGTAAGCCGCGCAGGAGGTTTTCTCAGGCCCTGCTCGGCCGATTTTCTTAATTTCTTTTTTGCTGGACGCAGCTAGCACTTTGCTAGCTGCGCCAGCACACCGATCACCGCCGCCCCGCGCCCGATCGCCGCTATCCGTCGCGCCGCGCGCCCCCCCAGACCCCGTGCGCTGCCTGGCCAATCAGTGCCAGGCAGCGCCGAGGGGTGGATCGGGACTCCCAATGATGTCAGTGACGTCATCCCGCCCCGTCGCCATGGCGACGGGGGAAGCCCTCCAGGAAATCCCGTTCTTTGAACGGAGATCGGCGAAGGCGATCGAAGCGGGCGGGGGGATGCCGCTGAGCAGCGGCTATAATGTAGCGAGCCCTGGGCACGCTACATGATTTAACAAAAAAAACTGCTGCGCTGCCTCCTGGCGGAATTTTTCATACCGCCAGGAGGGTTAAGCTGTGTAGACCATACGTGAGCGGGTAGCTTCACAAAATTTCCAAAATCTGCAAATCTGTGGGAAAAGTTAACTATATAAATATAAGACGTTAAAGCAAACCTGAAAATAAACTTATGACTTAACTGCCTGTGGACCGCTGCAGTATAAATCTATGTCGGGCAGGGGACGCTGCGGTTCTGACCGGACGTAAACTCTACGTCCCATTCCCCGCACGCCCCCGCCCGTTCCCGCCGCTGTCGCCGCTCGATCTCCGTCGCAATGTGCTGCCCTGCCGCCTCTATGACGACAGAGCACTGTGAGCCGGGCTGGAGCAGTTTTCATTGGCTCCTGGCCCTGTCATTCATGTAAGCAGTTCCCATTGACTTACATGGAGTGACAGGGTCAGGAGCCAATGAAAGCGGCTCCTGACCGGCGCACTGTGCTCTGCCGTCATAGCAACCACAGAGAGAGCAGCCTGCAGCGGGGACAGAGCGGCGTGACCGGCGGCAGCGACGTATTAATGCGGCGATTCATCGGGAAGCGGCGGTTTACTGGACCAGCAACCTCTGGTCATAAAGGGGGCAGAGGGTGCTGGTCCCGAAGTGGTTAAAGGACATCCGAGGTGAAAATTAACTAATGAGATAAACAATTGTAATACAATCTATACTCCTCTTGTAAAAATGACTTTTTTAGTTATCCCACAGTTTTATTTTATATTTAAATCTACTTTTTAAGTTTTTACTGTTTCATGGCCTCTTTTCAATGACACATTCATTGAAGTATACCAGAGCTAAAATCTGTGAACTATTGTCCCTTTTTATTTCTTTCCTGCTCTCAGAAGCCATTTACCGACAGGAAAGTATTTTATGGCTGCAATTACTTATCACTGAGGGTTATGCTAAAGTCTGACCCGGTCCCGACCCAGACAAAAACTGTCACTTACATACCTGATTTTTAACTCTTTCAGGCAGAGAAAGAAAAAAAAGGAACACAGCATAGTTCTTTGTGTGCAAGGCACTGTACATACACATGTCTATCCCATCATGTCACATGTCATCTCAGTTATCCTTTAAAGGGAAGGTCAGAGGAGCCTAAAAATAAAAAAATCCACTTACCTGGGGCTTCCTCTAGCCCCCGTGCCTTGCCACAGCTCCGGTGGCTCCCGGTCCCCTCCTGTGCAGATGCCGACCTCGCCAGGTCAACATCTACTTGCACTCCAGCGTGCGGCTCACTGAGTCGCACTGACGTCATCCAGACTGCGCAGTACAGTCCAGATGACTTTAGCGTGACTACGTGAAACGCATGTTGGAACGCAAGTAGGCCTCTTTTACCGGAGGGGACCCCGAGCTGCCGGTGGGGAGCGGAGCTGCGGTGAGGGCACAGGACGGCTGCCAGGGACTGGAGGAAGCCCCAAGTAAGTAGATTTTTTTTATTTTTAATATTTCTGGACATGTCCTTTAATTGTAAGTGTAATAATAATGGCAAATCCATAACTTTCCTGGAGTCTCATATTCTTATTTTTAGATTTATGCCTTGCCTAACATGTAACCCAAAACATGAATGGTGGAAGTGTGCATAATCCAAAAAAATGTGTGCAGCAGGGCATTGGCCTCGATTCATCAACACTTAGCAAATTTGTTAACAACAGTTTGGTAAAATACTGAATTTGTTAACTTCATTTCAGGATTCATCAAAGTTATCTACAGCTGTTAGCGAACATTCGGTAACGATTCGCTAAAACGGAATAAAGTGCAATTCATGAAAAAGAAAGTGGGCGAGGTTTAGCGTTACATTTAGGATTAGTTATCTCCTTCACTGCTCTCTCGTTATTCCTGTCAGATCATTGCTGACAGAGAAGATGGAGCCATTTGAAGTGGTTATGTATCAGCTGAGAGTGATTCAAAGGCGCAGAAGGGCAAGAATAAGGTCTGCAACAATATAAATTTGTAAGAGAATAGATTTATTTGCTATAACACGACATCTGCATTTCTCTTGAATCATCTTGTAAGAGAACACAGGCAGTGTCAGGGTTAACTAATTTTCTAGCTGCACTATAATTTTTTAGAAAAGGCTCCTATCAAATTGTGGGATTGTCCCAACCACTTTCAGAATCCTGGTCCAGGTGTAAAGCCCTATTCAGAATGTTGCTACGTAGTGCTCAAAGGACTGCCTTTTACCCACAATTCCATGGGAATCTTATGGCCTTGTGTTAAAGTACCACTCTAAAATGGAAATATCGACACGTTACCGAATGGTTACCGAATTGTTATCGAATTAACACCGAATGAGGAAAAACCTTGATGAATACAACTAGAAATCGCTAAACTTCGAATTCGGTAATTTAACAAACTGGAAAAAGTTATCTCAAAGAGAATGATGAATCGAGGCCATTGTGTGCTGTGCCTGAGCCAGGGAGAAAGGACCTGTATAAAACAATACAGTACAATGGGTCAATTCTTCTCTGCCCGCCAAGCTCTTCACTGCTGTATGCACACAGTCTGCAAGGGGAACCTGAAGTGAGAGGAATACAGAGGCTGCCATCTTCATTCTCTTATAAACAATGCAGGTTGCCTGGCTGTGTAGCTGAGCTTTAGGCTTTTAGTTGTGTGTGAGTCACACACCTGCAACAAGCAGAGTGAGACCAGAGTAGTTGTGCATGAGTCGTACACCTGTAACAAGCAGAGTCAGACCAGAGTAGTTGTGCGTGAGTCGCACACCTGCAATAAGCAGAGTCAGACCAGAGTAGTTGTGCATGAGTCGTACACCTGTAACAAGTAGAGTCAGACCAGAGTAGTTGTTTTTTAGCCACACACTTGCAGCCAGGGAAGTCACGCCAGAGTCACAGCATTTGATCTGCATGCTCATTCTGGACCAGTGACTTATAGTATTAGAGGCGGAGCATCAGCACAGGAGTCGGGCAACTGGAATTGTTTATTAGAGAATGAAGAATGAAGATGGCAGCCTCCCTATGGTTTGCACTTGCCTTGAGACCCATTTTACACTTGCATTGAAAACCTGCATTGCGTTAACCTGTTTTGTGGCATAGTGATGCAATGCAAGGCAATGTGTCCTTGCACAGTTACCGTGTCCCATTGCGCTTGAAGTTTGCGATTTGCAGCCGAGCTGCTGCAAAGTCAAAAGCGCATTTCCGGATAACTTCCGCTGCAGAAGCTATTAAGTCAATGGGCAGCGCATGCAAACCACTTAACAAGTGGTTTCCCATGGAAATGGCCGCTAATTCGAGTGGCCTTTCCATGTCAGTTCACGGAGGGTGTCTCCGTGAACAGCCTGCGCGCCTCCAATCGCGGCACGCAGGCGAAATGTAAACACGCGGGGAACAAATCCCCTGTGTTTATATCAGCACCGCCTCTGATTGTCCGGGGATCACCGGCATCTGATAGGCTGAAACCTATCAGAGGCGGCGCAGGACGCATCGCCGTCCTGTGCCACCCAGGGGAAGGAGGGAAAGGGAGCGAGGCGGAAAATCGCTGTGGAGGGGGGCTTTGAGGAGCCCCCACAGCACCCCCCTCGGCCAAACAGAGCGGCGGCGATCAGACCCCCCCAGCAGGTCATCCCCCTAGTGGGGAAAAAAGGAGGCAAATCTGATCGCCCTGCATGCCTCCTGATCTGTGCTGTGGGCTGGAGAGCCTACGCAGCACAGATCAGCCAAACATGGCCTGGTCCTTAAGTGGTTAAAAATGTTGGCGGCAGCGGAAATACAACGGAAAACTCCGGTAGTCCCAGTGACTTCTTGTCCAGCAGGGACTGTGTATGAGCGAGTGGCAGCGCTATGCATATGACCCTGCCTGAAACTTAGTAGACTGGCTTGTGTAGAACAAGATTAGAGCGACCCTTCGCTGGATCAATGGAGTGTGAGCGGGTACAGAAAGCCTGTGGAGTACCAAGAGGCTTCCCACTTTCAAGGTAAACATTTAACTTTTTATTTTTACCATTCTTCAGGGGTACTTCAGGACTGAACTCCAAACAGCAGCCATGTAAGTGAGATGTAAAATCTGCTTCATTACCTTTTGGACTTTTCAGCCCTACCCTGTTACAGGATTGTTTTCTCAGACAAACAGAAGTGTTTTGGCTTCTAATTACTTTTCAGCAGACTTGCTGCGAATTTGACTGCCTTATTTGCATAGATAAAAGGACTAGCTTATTAACCCTTTCTCTGAAAAAAAAAAGTAAATTGGACCTCACAGTAAAGGTGTGTATTGTGAAATAAAACAAAAATAGGAAACTACCTGCTGCACCAGCTCAAGCCACGCCTCCTGCAGATTTACACCCCATCCTGGCTTGAGAATAAGCCGGTGCAGCAGGTCCCCCATTCCGCCCCCCGGCCACCGTTTTATAGTGAAATAATTTTGGTCAGTAAAATACAGCATTTGGTATTTTACGTTTTTTTTTTCCAAATTCACTAAAGATTTTCCACATCTGGCAAAAGTTTGGTAATTTACTGAACAAACATGCCAGAATTCACTTAGCCCTGCTCTGTAAGGGCACATTCACACTTGAGCGTTTTGCCGGCGATTTCGGCAAAACGCTCAAACGCTAGCGCTTTTGCAGTGGCTGAATGGAGTAATGGTTAAGGGCTCTGCCTCTGGCACAGGAGACCTGGGTTCGAATCTCGGCTCTGCCTGTTCAGTAAGCAGCAACTATTCAGTAGGAGACCTTAGGCAAGTCTCCCTAACACTGCTACTGCCTATAGAGTGTGTCCTAGTGGCTGCAGCTCTGGCGCTTTGTGTCCGCCAGGAGAAAAGCGCGATATAAGTGTTCTGTGTTTGTTTGTTGTTTGTAGTGTAATTAAACCCTATGTGCCCGTTCTTACTTGGGCGATTTGTATTAATCACTCAAAAATCGCGAAACGCAAACTCACCATTTTCAGGCGATTTCCTGGCGATCGCGTTTCAGTGCTATAGAAGCGCTAAACGCGATCGCGGAGAAATCGATGCACTGTCCAGTGATTTTTCTGTGTGAAATCGCAGGAAAATCACTCCCGCAAAGTTTTGCGCCTTCAAGGGTGAGTGGGCCCTAAGTGTTATATATCAGCTGTGGAGCAGGCCAGCCCTGAGACAGGTAGCTGTGTGTATGAGTGGGAGTTTCTGTCCAGTGCATACCCAACGTCCATTTACATGTGCTGCAGCCACCAGGTGGAGCTCTTCTGTACGAGTATACAGATTTTTACATCTAAAGGGATGCAGAAAAGCCTCCTAAAACATCTCCTTCCCCTGCTATGCCAGAGTGAAGACCTTCCAGGGTGTCGGGCCAAATCAGAATGAGAAGCAGGGCTGTGTGGATCTCCCTACTGGCTGCCTCTCACTAAAGGCTATCGGAGAGAGCATGGACGGAGGGAGTTATCTGCTGGTCAGAGCTGGAGAAAAATACCGAACACTTTTGCATGATTTACCGAATGCGTAAATCTTTGTGAATTGCAAATTACCGACTGTCTGTAAGTCTAGTCTGTAATTTTAATTTTCTGTGCAGTAATAGGCTTAGTGAATTGGAATTTGGGAAGGTGATTCGGTAAAATCAGCTGTTTTCTGCATTACCGAATGGTCATAGTGTTTTACAAAGGTCTCTATAAGGCCTTATTCACACCTAAAATCGAAAACGCAAATGCAAGTGTTTTGCATTTTTGTGCGCTTTTTTTCCCCTCCCGGCACAGCGGCACTCCATTGTGTGCTGCGTTTCTGGTAAAAGCGCTTTTCTAAGCCCTTTTCCAGAGCGGTTTTGTAAATCACTCCCTGACGCAAGACAGGAAGTGAACTCTTTGACCCGGAAAAGAATATACCTTTCATTATAGCAAAAACGACCCACAAATGGTACAGGCAGCGCTTTGCTGAGCACACAGCTGATATGAACCTTCTCATAGAGATTCATTACACAAGCGTTTTGTGGGCGATTTTAAAAATCACCTGCGCTTGAAAAAAGGACGACAACGCCCCTAGTGTGAACGAGCAATGTTCTACGAAATGCCTATGAAAAACAAAAGTGATGGAATTTGGCTGAAACAAATCAGGAGTCCCATTTAGGTATTTTTTTTTCCTTTCACTTTCCATCTCCTTGCTCATTACTATCAATTGTAACTTCTTCTATGCCAAATATACACCAAGAAAAAAAAACTTTATGTAACCACTTTACCCCCACGTGTACGGATTTCTCCGCCCCTTTTTTCCCTCCTAAAAAACCAGGGACGGAGAAATCCGTACCTTCCGCGCTACCGCCGCTGTCCGCGCTCCCGCCGCTCGTGCGCGCGCACCCGCTGCTCGTGCACGCCGCCGCCCGCTCGCCCGGAGATCAATGAACGGGAAAATCCATTCCCGTTCGTTGATCTAAGCCCCCGCAATGATCTGCTGCTTCTTTCAGAAACAGCGAGATCATTGTGATTTGGCCAGCCTCCTACTGCTTCCTGTAAGTGTCCTTCCGGACGCTTACAGGTCGCATGTAAACAAACACTCTGTGGCCATTTTGTGGCCAAATAGTAAACTACACCCTAAAAGCATTTTACATATACAAACATTACATTTACACAATAAATTAACTCATTACCTCCCACACTCCCCAATTTTTATTTTTTTTTGTAATTAAAAAAAAAAAAAAATACAATAAAAAAAAAACATAAATAGTTACCTTAGGGACTGAACTTTTTAAATATTTATGTCAAGAGGGTATAACACTGTTACTTTATAAACTGCGGGCTTGTAATTAGGGATGGATGCAAAACTGAAAAAAATGCACCTTTATTTCCAAATAAAATATTGTCGCCAAACATTGTGATAGGGACATAATTTAAATGGTTTTATAACCGGGACAAATGGGTTAATACATTTCATGGGTTTTAAGTACAGTAGCATGCTTTATTTAAAAACTATAATGGCCGAAAACTGAAAAATAATAATTTTTTCCCACATTTTTTCCTATTTCCCCATTAAAACACATTTAGAATAAAATAATTCTTGGCATAATGTCCCACCTAAAGAAAGCCTAATTGGTGGCGAAAAAAACAAGATATAGTTCATTTCATTGGGATAAGTAATAATAAAGTTATAGACGAATGAATGGAAGGCGCGCTGAAAGGTGAAAATTGCTCTGGTGGTCAGGGGGTGAAACCCCTCAGTGGTGAAGTGGTTAAAGTAACAGTCAAAAAGTAAGACTGGATTGCCTGGCAAGCCGGCTGTGAGATCTATCTATTACATTCTTCACTCTGGATCCACGGCTGTGAGATTCTGGTCCTGCCCTGCCAAAAGTCAGAAGCATCCCTCATTATTCAGAGTGAGAAGTGGGCGGGGCTTATGAGCCCGACTTGCCTAACTTGCTTGACAACTTCAAGTGAGACTTACGCACAACTGTAGGAAAAGAAGTCATAGTTTGAATGACAGAGGCAGAGCTGGATCACTCTCAGACTTTGGCTCTAACAGTCCATAGGGGCACATCCTAGTGACTGGTATCTATAGCCGCAGCTACCTATACGCCGCTGGAAGAGATTGACAGACGCCTGAAGATGCTGGACAATCACTGGGCATGAAGATCTACAGTGAAACCTCAATTGGGGCATATGGAAACTTTAAACTAATTTACCTGTACTTCAGATGATACTCGAATCCTCCACATCCAATCCAGTCATTGTACAATGAAGAGGCTAAGGATATAGGATATTACTTTCCTGGCTGAAGAGTACTGAGCAGGTAACTGAAATTGTATTTAGTGTTTACATAGTCGTGTCACTGACTGTCCTCGGAGGGGCTCACAATTTAATCCCTACCATAGTCATAAGCAGTGGCGTAGCTAAGGAGCTGTGGGCCCCGATGCAAGTTTTACATTGGGGCCCCCCAAGCACTGTGTACATAACAATTGATACGGTGCACCAAAACCTGCCAATGGCAACTACAGTGTCAGAGGTGCAAGAAGGGGATGGGAAACAGCTTGTTAATGATTACCACTATACAAAGCATCTATAGCAGTGATTATTATGAGCACAGGACCAATAGAGAGCTAATACTGTAGTTGAGGGATGGTCCAAGGGCCCCGATGCGGTTGCAACCTCTGCAACCCCTATTGCTACTCCCCTGGTCATATGTCCATCGTCGTCCAATCTTGGTTGTTCAATCTTACTACTTTCATGTAGTATAAGAGCTTATCCAATCAATCATTCAAGGTATTTTCAATCTCTTGGCCCTTATACTACATAGATTTGGTAAATCTGTCCAACCAAGATTGTATGGTGTGTGTTGAGCTTAAGGCCAATTAATTTTTGGGAGAAGCCAATTGTTTGGGGGATGTGGGAGGAAACCAGAGTGCTCGGATAAAACCCACACAGATACCGGGAGAACATACAAACTCCATGCAGATAGTTGAGGACAGACGTTAGAATCCCTGGGTCATATCAGAATATAGCAGGAACGCTGAAACGTTAGTAATGGTATTATGATTTCGGTCATGAGCCACAATGAGTATAAACGCAGGTTGGGCTGCATTTCCTAATAATAAGCTCTGTCTGTGCTGCGTGTGACTTCTATAGCACAAGCACTCATTCACTAACCTTTCAGCTATGTTCTGATGTGTTGTAAATGTTGCTACCTAATAGTAAACCATTTATATTTGCTGGTTTTCATCTGGGCAGTTACCTAGGGCTCCAAACTCCTTAGAGTGCCCCAATTTAGGGATTGCTAAGGCCACAACTACTACAGTCTGTATTGGGTGGTCTCATGGTTAGTTTTACCAGAGCTCCAGTTTCCCAGAGACCATCCCTGGGTCACTAACAGTCTCTCCATGTTTTTTCGGATTCTGAAATATGTCTCTTAAAGGACACCTGAAGTGAGAGGGATATGGAGGCTGCCATATTTATTACCTCTTCAAACAATGCTTATTGCCTTGCATCCTGCTGATCTTTCATGCATCAGTAGTATCTGAATCGCACACTTAAACCAAGCATGAAGCTAATCCAGTCAGACTTCAGTCAGAGCACCTGATCTGCATGCTTGTTCAGGGTGTATGGCTTAAAGTATTACAGGCAGAGGATCAACAGGCCAGCCAGGCAATCTGCATTCCTTAAAAGGAAATACATAGGTCAGCCTCCATATCCCTCTCATTTCAGGTGTGCTTTAATAAATGACATGCCAAAGAGGGGACTAGTAGCAAACATTCTATGAAATGTCCCCACAAGATTTTACTGAGATTTAACTTTATTACTAGGGACAAGGGCATAGATTTCACAGAATTCCAAATACAGTAGAATGTTGGTTATCTGGCACTGACTGGGTTCAGCTGATGCTGGATATGTGGGCTTTCTGGTTAACTGAGACTCAATGTTAAAATAAAATAGTCCTAGCTAATACAGCACTATAGCCCACTCTATATACATACCATGAAATCTGTATCAAATGTAAAAATACCTTCATCTAAAGCATATTAACCGTGGGGGAGCCGTGGAACCCAATCTAAGCACAGCAGAGCTCACAGTTCTAGACTTTTTGCTGCCTGAGGCAAACCCGTGAGGATGCCCCCTCCCCCCAATAGAATGATCGCACAGCACCCGACAATTAGCAATGCACGTTCTAGCTCCGCCCCCCAAAATACACTCAGTATAGGTAGGTAGCCAGGTATTGGTGTTCCCAGTGTTGGTAGCTAGGTACAGTTGCACCCACTATAGGTCAGTCAGGTACAGTTGCCCCCAGTATAGGTTGGCCAGGCACTCTCTTCACTTCCTGTTTCTGCTTGGTGCTACCTCTAGACTTCTGCTGCCTGAGGAAGTTGCCTCACTTGGCATCATGGGCGGACCAGGCCTACTCACAGACAGCCTATGAAGTTGGCCTTCATCTCTTTGAGCACTGCCGGCAATTTTTGCTGGTTGCTTGAGACTGCTGGTTAGCTAAGTTCTGGATAACCGGGACTCTACTGTACTGACTTTAGCATCAGAATTTCCCAATTTTGAGTTTGAAGTTGAAATTTTGACTTTGTAAATTCTGAAACAATTTCACTTAGAATGTTTGCCTTCAAGGCCCTTGAGCGTGCTGAGTAGAGATTTTCGCAAAAATAATGAAAAAAGTCTACTGATCAAAAATTCTAAGCAAAATTGCAACTTATTGGGAACATATTTTCGCTAATTTGCACTAACCACATTTAAACTTATGGATAGTGCAAAAAAAAAAAAATATTTTTTTATTATTGGAATAAATTACAATTTTGTGTTTTCACAATGCAAACTCGTAACCCAAGAAGTTCTCCGTTTATTTGGAATTTCATGCAATGTTTGGACAAATACAGAATTTGGCAATTCTGATCACCCTTATTCATGAATATTTACACAGATCAGCATTAGGCTTGAATGGAGGAGCCATAGGATTGTTGCATGTAAATTTGTGCGTCCTTCGAGGCCTAGACAAGCAGGTGAGGTCTCTAGGGCATGTTTCGTCATAAAGTTGGTCCTTCCGCCTGTTAATCGCTATAGTAAAGAAAAGTTAATAAATGGAGGAAGACCTGCTGATTTGGGCAATCAATCAGGCTCTAGAGAACCTTCCTTTCAAAATAACATCACTTTTCTAAGGCTAGTTCATACAGGTGGTGGACACAACCACACATTTATCACATGTGGCATCCAACGGCAGTTGGCCAGAATCCTGCTGCTGGGTTGAGATTGGCACAACATACTGTGAAGGTCAACTGCAGTCTGAGCCTGGCCAACCCATATTTGATGTTCATTGAGGTCTGCATCTACCAAGTGCCCAGGACCGCTAGCCAACCACTGCAGTGTGCGCTCAGCTCACTGCAGGCAGTATAACGGAAAGCCCAGGCAGTATGTTTTGAGTTTTGGGGAGGAAACCAAGTTACTCAACTAAACAAAGGGAGAACATACAAACTCCTTATAGATATTATCCCCGGGGTTTGAACGCAGGAAACCGGAGCTACAAGGCAGCATTGCTGGCCAATATATAAAGATAAGCAGCACTGATAGATTTCTCTGGTTTGTGTGAGTACAATAAATACGTATCCAGTTCATGCATAGTTCAAGTAGCAACACCCAACAATACAAGTACATGTAGTTTTGGTTGGACCAGTAGAACAGGGACAAGAAGCAATAGGGAGGAGGTGGGGCTGCCCTTAGGAGCTTGCACCCCGGTTAGAAGAGTGAATTAGAGACATTAGGTTAGGCAATGGAAAAATTGATCAGTCACAATGAAGATGAGGCCATTGCTTAGCATTTGTTTATTTTTTAACCTGGACTTAAAATTAAATATTTAATTTGGTTACTATGGTCGATTATACTTTCTCTGCTCTGATTAATATAAAAAAAAATGGTCCCAAGTCTGCAGCTCATCCTTTGAATGTGTCGGGGGAGGTGACACCTAGTCACTCCTGGTAGGCAGTGCTCTTCTCGTAGGACAGGAATAACAAGCAAACAACTGATGGGCTTGCTGGTTGTGGTGGTGGTGGTTCTTTATAAATAGATGACTTCTGGCCCTGGAGTAATGCCTGAAGGCAATCTCTGATTGGAGCACTTTATGTATTGGTTGGACTGCAGATGGAACTTTGAGATCTTTTGGCAGAAGAACCATGGTTGGATCAATCATCATTCGACCTGGATTGGCTAATGTTCCACATTGGAGGGTTAATTCTACTTATGGGGATGAATAAAATATTTCCCTAATAAGTAAACTTCCATGGACACGGGAAGAGGAAGAAATTGAACCAATCAAATCAAGCCAATTAACGGGCAGTTGGTTAATTAATCAGCAGCTGGAAATTTTGGTGCTCAGGGGAGCTGCAATGTAAAGTACACACTGGACCCCAAGGTGTGAGCCATGGTACCCAGCAGCATAGTAGCCAAAGCTAAGAATACCCCAACTCTTGTGACCGTAGTCACAGACACAATATTTATATGTTGTAGGGAGCTTTACGAAGCTTTGTCAAGTTCCAGTATCAATGGCCGAGGTTCTTGACATTCCTCCTAAACCCTGGCATGGATATGACCCTTGAGAACTAAATTTCGACATCTGTGATCCAAACTCCAATCTACTATCTGCATGGAGTTTGTACAATCTCCCAGTGTCTACGAGGGTTTCTTCCAAGCACTAATGTTTCCTCCCATACCCCAAAAAGATACAGATAAGTTTATTGGTTTCCCCCTAAATTGGCCCTACACTACGATACGTACACTACACGATACATACATGGACATATAATATATATGGTCCTTCTGAGAGACAGTTAAGTGACAAGAAAATATATACTCTGTACAGCGCTGCAGAAGATGTCAGCGCTATATAAATAATAATAATAGACTTAGATAGATACCGGATAAATTGTTAAAGCATAACAATACCTACACATAGAGTACAGTGTATATATATTGCCCAAAGTGCATAATAAAACTAAACTGGACCTCCTGCCTAGGATGTCTGGATACAGAGATCAGGCCACTGCAGCCTAATGACACTCCAATCCACACTGGCAGATGTAAACCATGGTGATGTCATAGGTCTATCTAAAATGAACAAGGAAGTGGTGCCTCTGATGGCGAGGCATTGGGAAATGTTAGCACATGACTTTGATGTTGCAAGCCCATTCCTGACTTCCAGAGGCCCCACCCCCTGCCAGAGGTCCCACCCCTGTCATCAGTGCATGGAGGAGGAATCGGCACTAAGAGAAAACACTGCAAGCAGGGGAATCATACAAACTTCATGCAAATAGTGTCCTGGCTTGGATTTGAACCTGGAACTGTAACGTTGCAAATATGTACAACCTTTAAGGATTAATAGGTTTATAAAAAGTGTTTTTTGGTCTTAAAGGATACCCGAGGTGACATGATGAGTTAGACATGTGTATGTAAATTGCCAAGCACACAAATGACTAGGCGGTGTTCCTTTTTTTCTTTCTCTGCCTGAAAACGTTAAACATCAGGTATGCAAGTGACAGTTTCTATCCGGGTCTGGACCGGGTTGGACTGGGTCAGACTATGGCATGACCCTCACTGATAAGTAATTACAGCCATAAAACACTTTCCTGTCAGTAAATGGCTTCTGGGAGCAGGAAAGAGATAAAAAGGGCCAATAATTCATAGATTTGAGCTCTGACATACTACAATGAAGGTGCCATTAAGCAGAGACAATGAAACAGTAAAAACTTAAAAACTAGATTGAAATATAAAATAAAACTGGGATATCTAAAAAAAAAATCATTTTTAGGAGACTGAGGATAGATACAGTAGTTTTTCTCATCAGTTTATTTTTACCTCGGATGTCCTTTAAGTATTCATTTTTTAAGTGAATGATTGTGGTATTTACTGGAAATACAGCTGTAGTATTGCGTCCGCTCTGCTCATGTCACTGTGTGTGGAGGTGGCGGCGTGTTATCTGCGATCACCTTGCTGAAGGTCAGTGTCATAGCCAGTCAATGTGAGGAATGCCAGACACCTTATCTCCACGCTGCTCCTGACACTTATTAGTCACCTTGTTAAGTCTAATAACCATATCTACAAAGGGAAAACATCTGCACTAATCTGCAGGCTGCTTAACCTTGTGCTGCTTCCAGTCAGTGCATGAGGGAGAACCTCCTCACAGAGCTCTGTTCTCGGGGTTCTGAAGAAAGCGGAGGAGGAATTGGAACCTCTCTGATGAATGAAACAGGCCCAGGTATCCTGAGGCAGGAGAGAGCGAGGATCATTGGCAGTTCCCTCCTACTCCACTCACCTGTCAAACTAACTGCCCTCTGCTATAGTGACTGAGGCTGCCACCCCATTCTAGTACATGTGCCACCCCATTCTAGTACATGTGCAGCCCCCTCTTCCATGTCCAGCAACAATTTCTTCTTGTCCAGAGGTGGAGCATGAGACAAAGGCCACCCAATACCATTATATGTGGGGCACAGTGGCCACCTAATACTGCTATATGGGGGTTTGGCCACCAAAGGCTACCTTATACCAATATATATGGGGGAGTCGGGGGCCCCTGATGATTTTTGCTCAGGGCACCTTTCTACCTAAAATCGGACCTGTTTGTTGGATTGCTTACGTTTTCCAGGGAGAACTTTGGTTAAACCAGGTCCTACATATTCAAATTAATTATGTTACATGTTTATAATGATATGTGCAAGTCTAAAGCAACCTTCACACAAAGGGCTTGATCCACAAAGCCGTGCTAATGCATAGCACGACCGCGTTAGCACAGCTTTGTGAATCAAGCCCCAAGCTTCTGTCTTCCATGATCAATAATGTAAACACTTTGCATTATTCATCTTGCCCCATAGAAGATTTGTATTATTTGTAAAGGCCTCTTGGTGTCCCAAATAAGTGTGGGGGTGTCACTATCTTCCAGGCATTGTAGCCCCAGGAAAAGAAGCCTATGTCACTCACCTATGTAATCACTGATCTGCATGTAACCACCCTGGACATTGTGCTGAGGGAAGTGTACTGCTGTCTAATGTGTTCCTCAGAAACTAGACTTGTGTGTATTGAGTTCCCGCGCAACAGATAGAAGTGTCAAGTGTGGAAGAACCCAGTACATGCAAGTCCAAATTCCAGTGGATATTAAGTTGGTATGTATTTCATTCCCTCAAGGACAGACAGAACCAGCTATATATGGCTGCATCCCAATGCTGTCAGGAGAGTTGGAAATCAGCTTTTTTTTTAAGGTCACTTAGGGCTAGTATCCAGCATATGGTGTATACATCTGTCTGGGCCATGATAACTCTTATGAAGGGACGAGGTTAAAGGACAACTCTGTGATACGTTAGATAAAAGCATTCACCGATTTATGCAGTATCAAATAATTTCATTAAAACCTAAAGTAAAAATAAGCCAATGAGATAAACAATGGTATCTACTGTATTGCCCTAATACTAAATGGAAATTTCCTAGAGTACCATTGTTTTGTTTTTGTATTTAAATGTTAAAATGTTCATTTTAAAAATGCCCCCCCCCCTACACACACACACTCCCTGACAGCTCTATACTCTGTGCACAGATCTCTGGATCACATGACTGATTTATCCTGAGGGAAATTCTTCGAAAAGGCTGCATCAAAAATGAAAACGTGACTCATTTGCTAATGAGTTCACTAATCCGGAAGGGTGAATCAGGTCATTAAGTTTAATCAAGTCGTAGACAGACAACCAGTGGGGACAGATTGGATTATGGGTAACTGGAGAGAGTGCAGGACAGGCCCAGACTCAATTCATTCGAGTTATGGGGAAATCATGAAATTAGAAAACTACAGTTATGTGGAATTTGCCTTATGCAGGGGAACTGGGCAGATAGAACAATGGGAAACTGTATCATGTAAAGTTTAGAGAGGGAATATGAAGTTAGTCTGCTCTTGAGTGTGAGCTGTGTGATCTCCCCTGCTGGAATGCAGTGATGTGTGGAGAGTTATGACTTGAAGAGCAGAGGTCAGAGGTCGCCTGAGGAAAGCTACAAGCAGTAATGAGGAAGATTTGCTTCTACCTGTGTCTGTGTTAAGTGTCTGCATTCCAGATACAGTGCTCCACACAAAGGCTAAAAGTGGCCAGACATCTAGCGATTTGGCGGCCATTTGACCATCCAATTAGATAATTATTATCGAATTGGATGAAAATTGATACCACCACAAGCATGTCCGATTGACGATTCAATTTTGGGATGAAATTTGTCAAATGTATCGATCGGACATGATAGGAAATCTCGTGTCGATTGGGTAGGCAGGGGTAACCGCGTTCGATATCATGAGCAACGAAACCCCCAGCCGCCATCCTTCAGCACAAAGCTCCACCACCCCCTGGTGCCTGGCGGCGGGGAACGGAGCATCGTTGGTTAACGCGTGGGACATTACAGCTGCAGGGGGCCGATAGAAGCCCCAGGTAAGTGTCCGTTTTTATTTTCAACCCTTCCCCCCCCCCCCCCCCCTACAGAACGCCTTTAAAATACTTTACTTGCCAAGCCCGCTAATGCCACACACAACATTTGGGGGACGGCCAGGAGCAGCAAGCCTCTCACTCCATGACATGCAGCATTCTGAACAGCAGATATACAATTTTCAGCAAATATTTAAAGTGGAACTTTACTGAATATAAATTAATGATTAAAATTGCTTAGATTTCAGAATATTAATGTATTCACTATTTCGTCAGTGTTTGCCCATTGTAAAATCTCTCTTCTCCCTGATTGAATGATTCAATCTGGATAGAAAAACAAAAATCTACTCACCGGGGCTTCCTCCAGCCCCTGGCAGCCGTCCTGTGCCCTCGTCGCAGCTCCACCTTCAGCCGGTGGCCCGGGGTCCCCTCCTTTGCAGATGCCAACCTCGCCAGGTCAGCATCTACTGCGCCTGCGCTAGAGCCGCTCTCGGTCTCGCTCATGTGGTCTGGAGTTTACTGCGCAGTGGTTCTGCGCTTGCGCAGTACACTCCAGACCATGTGAGAGCTACGGAGAGTGGCTCTAGCGCAGGCGCAGTAGATGCCGACCTGGTGAGGTTGGCATCTGCACAGGAGGGGTCCCCGGGCCACCGGCTGAAGGCGGAGATGTGACGAGGGCACAGGACTGCTGCCAGGGGCTGGAGGAAGCCCCGGGTAAGTAGATTTTTGTTTTTCTATCCAGCTTGCATCTTTCAATCAGGGAGAAGAGAGATTTTACAATGGGCAGACACTGACTAAATAGTGAATACATTTCCCGGGTAAGTAGATTTTTTTTTTTTTAAAGTTTGTTCGCGCCTTTCCTTTAAGTACACATGCCTGACTAAGGGCTGGTTCAGACGGACGCTTGCAGAGCGTTTACAGCCAGCGTTCGGGGCTTGGTGTTAAACGCTCCCATTCAAGTGAATGGGAGCGTTTGTACCAAGCTTTCAAGCGCGTTTACACAAACGCGGCGTTTGGGTCCCGATTTTACCTGGCGTTCAAGGAGCCCCTGGAAGCTACATGTAGCTTCCAGGGGCGGTTAACCGCGACGGCTAATGTCCCCCTAGGGGAAGAAAAAACGCGACCGCATCCAAACGCAACACTGCTGAAAGCCCACGAACGCGACGCCAACGAACGCAACGCCTCCAAACGTCCATCTGAACCAGCCCTAAGGTGGAAGATAACAACCCAGTGATGTTGATCCAGGGATTATATCTGATTGCCATTTGGAGTCGGGAAGGAATTTTTTCCCTTTTGGGGATAATTGGACCACGCCTTGTAAGGGTTTTTCACCTTCCTCTGGATCAACAGTGATGTGTGAGGGAGCAGGCTGGTGTTGTACTTTGTTCTCTGGTTGAACTCGATGGACATATGTCTTTTTTCAACCCAAATAACTATGTAATAACTGTAACTATGTAACCGCCTGAACCATTAGTCAGTGTATACAGCGGCCCCCAACTTGCGAGCGATCCGCTCAGCGACGGCTGATCGCATTGTCTACCCCACCCGCCGCGTGACGCCACACACGCACCACTTCATCATCCTTTCGCCACAGGTGGGAACATCTTTATTACTGACAAGGTGCTTCACTGTGGCATGTTTGTTTGTTGCATATTCGGAAATGAGCCAAAACAACACCTGGTGTCACAGAGTGCTCTGGGGCAGAAGGCTGCAGAAAACTAAACAGCCTAGGCTAAACATCACTGGGAGGGCGGGCTTTTTATACCATTCTACAGAAATATATACTGTAGATACAGGAAGTGTTCCTGATGCTGAAACCAGAATAATTATTGTAAAATTGTGTATCCTGAATAATGTATTACATTCTTTTATATGTAACTACAGGTCCTCTTGAACAAGTATTAACTACCTAACGACCGCATCACGCCAATGGGTGTGAACTCGGCGGCAGCCCCAGGACCGCCTAACGCCAAGTCCTGAGGCCGGCTACTGCAGGAGATTGCATCCAGGCTGCTTGCGCAGCCTGTGCCCGCCTTCAGTCTCCGGGCAGCGATCGCCGCTCGGGAGGCTGTTAGACGGCGAAACTAGTCTAATTAGCATGTACAGCGCTAATTAGCATATACAGCATGTACCGTCTAATTAACAAGTACAGCGTGTACATCGCTGCGATGACCCCTGGGACACACAGGAGCGATCGGCGGTGATAGGCTGAAACCTATCACAGCTGATCGCTATGATTGGCTGACTGGGGGAGGGGGGAATGTAAAATTATTTTGAAAACTGTAAAAAAAATAATATAAAAAAAATAACCATAACCATAAGGTGGTTGTGTGCTGTGTTGTGCGGCCCTGCAGCTTGGCCTTAAAGCTGCAGTGGCCATTTTCACAAAAAAAGGCCTGGTCTTTAGGGGGGTTAATCACTGTGGTCCTCAAGTGGTTAAAGGGATACTTAAGCCTGGCATAAAAAATCGCCAGGGGCTTCTACCAGCACCCTGTAGCCATCCCATGCCCTCGCAGTCACTCAGGGATCCTCCCACCCGCGCCGCCAGCTAGTTTCGCTGAAAGGCCTGACAGGCCTGGCCACGCGTAGCCTTCTTCACGTTGCACCTACGCAGGATGCTATTGCAGATGGGAGCACGAAAAAGGAGACGCATGGCCAGGCCTGTGCATGCCGAAAACTAAACGAGCTGGCGGTGGGGGACAAGAGAATCCATGAGGGATGGCTGCAGGGGAATGGTAGAAGAGATTTTTTATGCAAGGCTTAAGTATTCCTTTAAAAGCCGAAAAAAAAACCAGAAAAATCAAATACGAGAACAAGTGTAACTCAGGAACACTTTAGGAAATCCCCAAATTCTCCTTAAAGCAGCCTGTTGTGACAGTATTACCCAACTGAAATAAACGTAGGACCGCCAGGCGACGGAAGCGTAAAAATTCTCGCCGTGATCCTCCTATAAGCTCGCTCTATGTAAATTTAGTTTTACTTTCCGCAGCAATTTTCTGATTCGAGGCACAGGTGCGAACGCACTCATTACAAATAATGGATTTTAAACGGAAAGTGTTTTAGCAAAGCTCTGAGGAGCCATTACAATGCGATGTTGTGATCACGTCCTCATTTCAACCGCTGAACTCTGCCGATGTGCGCGAAACTCCCCTCCCCCTCCAGATTCTCATCCAGCATCTATATACAGCCTTACATGCCTCAAAAAAATAATAGCTTTCCTTCCCCAACTTCTAAATAGATCACAACTTCCTCCCCTGCTGCGGTAATAATTGCTCGTTCTGCATGCAAATGTAACAGCTTTCTATGTGGCTGCATTTATTATTTTTTAGAGGAAGAATTTATTATTTTAGAGAAGTACTCTGTGGATTGGGCGTTGGATGAGAATGACACGGGTTATTTATTATGTAGGTAGCAGGAGCGTAGCAATGGCCCTAGCAGCCATAGCAGCTGCTATGTGGCTCAGGAGCATAGGGGGCCCAGGTGGTACTTAATATTATTCACCATTAAAGTGAACCTTAACTGTGCCCGGCGTGCCCGCGCCGGTCCTCAACGAGCCTCCTTTCCCCTGTCGAGGCTTAGTTTCACTTTCGCCCCGGCTGCACAAATCCTCATTCGTGTTCATGATGGCAAGAGCGTCCTGCGCAGGTGCAGTACGAGGTTTTTTCTTACTGCGCCTGTGCAGGTCGCATTCGCTGACGTGAACACGTACAAGGATGCATGCGACCAGGGGCGCAATGGCCCCGAAAATGAAACTAAGCCGCGGCCGAGGGAACGGTGGATCGTTAAGGACCGGCGTGGGCACAGGACGGCTGCAGGGGGCTGGTAGAAGCACCAGGTAAGTGGCTCTTTTTTTCATTACTTCGGTTAAGGTTCACTTTAACTTTCTTGTGTTTTTTCACCCTCTGACTTTGTCTCAGTGCCCATGACCTATGTGCAGTGGTGATTGCATGAAAATGTAAATTGCCCATTTAAAGAGAAACTCCGACCAAAAATTGAACTTTATCCCAATCAGTAGCTGATACTCCCTTTTACATGAGAAATATATTCCTTTTCACAAACAGACCATCAGGGGGTGCTGTATGACTGATATTGTGGTGAAACCCCTCCCACAAGTAACCCCTCCCACAAGAAAAGTTCGAACTTTTGTGGGAAATAGCTGTTTACAGCTGTTTCCAACTGCCAAAAACCATGCAGCAGCTACATCACCTGCCAACAGTAAAATGTTCACTGGAGTTCCTCTTTAACTCACATCCATAGGGTAGGGGCAGGTGGCATTGCTTAAAGGAGTACTGTAGGGGGGTAGGGGGAACAGAGTTGAACTTAGCTGGGGCTTGTAATTGTCCCCCGCAGACGTCCTGTGCCCACGCAGCCACTCACCGATGCTCCTGTCCCCGCCTCCGGTTCATTTCTGGAACTTGTGACTTTAAAGTCGGGAAACCACTGCGCCTGCATGGCCGTGTACTCGCACCCGCTGACGTCACCTGGAGTGTTGGGTGCAGGCCCAGAATGGTATGTGCCTGCGCAGTGCGCTCCCAGTTACGTCAGCGGGAGCAAGGACGTGACCGCACAGGCGCAGTGGTTTTCTGACTTTAAAGTTGCAAATTCCAGAAGTGAACCGGAGGCAGGAACTGGAGAATCGGTGACTGGCTGTGTGGGCACAGGATGTCTGCGGGGGACCATTATAAGCCACAGGTCATTTCAACTCTTTTTCCCCTACCCCCTACAGTAGTCCTTTGAGTGTGCATACATCTGAGGTCCCCATGAAAGTTTTGCTATGGGGCCCCATGATCTCTAGCTACGCTACTGGTAGGTAGGTTCCCCCAACATAACAAAATAATAGAAATATAAAACAAGGTATAAGGTTGCACCTATATACCCTGATACTAGCCAGCTCTCCACTGAGAGGTTTTTCCCCTAAGGCCTGGAACCCACTGAAATCCGCAAACGCAAAACGCAACCGCTAGCGTTTTGCATGAGCGGTTTGCAAGCGGATTCATGCGAGTTTTCGGTTCGCGTGTCGCGTTTTGCAACAGTGTATTTTTTTTCTCAGCGGTTGTGTAGCGTTTTGCGTTTCGCGTTTTTATCCTGATTGGTCCTGTGAATTATCTTTAATTTTGTTACAGTGTGCTGAACCGCAAAACGCTAGCAAAACCACTCAGTTTAGGTTTTGCTGAGCGTTTCTGCTAGCGTTTCAATACTTTACATTGAAGCGCTAACGCTCCCAAAATGCTGCAGGTCCTGCGTTTGCGTTTCTGGGAAACGCAAACGCTCCTGTGGAAGTTGCCCCATCCATTAACATCAGCTGAGCGTTTTGGCAAAACGCTAGCGTATCGCAGCGCTGCCAAAATGCTCAAAAAAACGCTCTTGTGGGTTCCAGCCCTTATGGACCAGATCAATTTTCACCTTTCAGCGCTCCTCCCTTTCATTTACCAATAACGTTATCACTACTTATCCCACTGAAATGATAGTTTAAATCTTGTTTTGTTTACGCCACCAATTAAATTATGTCCCTGGTACAATGTATGGCGACAATATTTTATTTGGAAATAAAGGTGTATTTTTTCCATTTTGCATCCGTCACTAATTACAAGCCATTATTTGCAAAATATAACAGTAATATACCCACATGACATACATATTAAAAAAAGTTGAATCCCTAATGTACTATTTATGTATTTTTTTTAAATGTTTCTTTTTTATTGTTATTTTTTTTTTTATTCAAGTGTTTTATTTTGGTAACCATGGGGGGGGGGGGGGTTAATTAATAGGATATCTTATTTAACATGGTGTATGCAGGTGTCATTTTATTATTTGCCCGCAAGATGTCCTCCCACTTACTACTGTGTACTGTAAATGTACACAGGAAGTATCGTGTGTGTTTTCACTTTCACTTTCTCAATGACTAATCACAGGCACTGAGATTGGTGAATGGGAACATGTTTTCCCATTCACCAATCAGTTAACTAACCGCTGGTGATAAGAACATGTGCGGGAGTGCGTGCATCTGTGATCAGGGCGGAGGTGAGTATACAGTGGTTTGCAAAAGTATTTGGCCCCCTTGAAGTTTTCCACATTTTGTCATATTACTGCCACAAACATGAATCAATTTTATTGGAATTCCACGTGAAAGATCAATACAAAGTGGTGTACACGTGCAAAGTGGAACGAAAATCATACATGATTCCAAACATTAAAAAAAATAATAACTACAAAGTGGGGTGTGCATAATTACTCAGCCCCCTGAGTCAATACTTTGTAGAACCACCTTTTGCTGCAATTACAGCTGCCAGTCTTTTAGGGTATGTCTCTACCAGCTTTGCACATCTAGAGACTGAAATCCTCGCCCATTCTTCTTTGCAAAACAGCTCCAGCTCAGTCAGATTAGATGGACAGCGTTTGTGAACAGCAGTTTTCAGATCTTGCCATAGATTCTCGATTGGATTTAGATCTGGACTTTGACTGGGCCATTCTAACACATGTTTTGTTTTAAACCATTCCATTGTTGCCCTGGCTTTATGTTTAGGGTCATTGTCCTGCTGGAAGGTCAACCTCCGGTACCCAGTCTCAAGTCTTTCGCAGACTTGGTTTTTTCTTCCAAGATTGCCCTGTATTTGGCTATCCATCTTCCCATCAACTCTGACCAGCTTCCCTGTCCCTGCTGAAGAGAAGCACCCCCAGAGCATGATGCTGCCACCACCATATTTGACAGTGGGGGTGGTGTGTTCAGAGTGATGTGCAGTGTTAGTTTTCCACCACACATAGCGTTTTGCATTTTGCCAAAAAGTTCCATTTTGGTCTCATCTGACCAGAGCACCTTCTTCCACATATTTGCTGTGTCCCCCACATGGCTTGTGGCAAATTGCAAACGGGACTTCTTATGCTTATCTGTTAACAATGGCTTTCTTCTTGCCACTCTTCCATAACAGTCAACTTTGTGCCATGCGCGACTAATAGTTGTCCTATGGACAGATTCCCCCAGCTGAGCTGTAGATCTCTGCAGCTCATCCAGAGTCACCATGAGCCTCTTGACTGCATTTCTGATCAGCGCTCTCCTTGTTCGGCCTGTGAGTTTAGGTGGCTGGCCTTGTCTTGGTAGGTTTACAGTTGTGCCATACTCCTTCCATTTCTGAATGATCGTTTGAACAGTGCTCCGTGGGATGTTCAAGGCTTTGGAAATTTTTTTGTAGCATAAGCCTGCTTTAAATTTCTCAATAACTTGATCCCTGACCTGTCTTGTGTGTTCTTTGGACTTCATTGTGTTGTTGCTCCCAATATTCTCTTAGACAACCTCTGAGGCCGTCACAGAGCAGCTGTATTTGTACTGACATTAGATTACACACAGGTGCACTCTATTTCGTCATTAGCACTCATCGGGCAATGTCTATGGGCAACTGACTGCACTCAGACCAAAGGGGGCTTTGCAGTTATTTATTTGTAAAAAATATTTGGAATCCTGTATGATTTTCGTTCCACTTCTCACGTGTACACCACTTTGTGTTGGTCTTTCATGTGAAATTCCAATAAAATTGATTCATGTTTGTGGCAGTAATGTGACAAAATGTGGAAAACTTCAAGGGGGCCGAATACTTTTGCCATGATAGTTAAAGAGGAACTGTTGCGAGAATCTTAAAATTTAAAACACATACAAATAACAAGTAAATTTCTTCCAGAGTTAAATGAGCCATAAATTACTTTTTTCCTATGTTGCTGTCACTTACAGTAGGTAGTAGAAATCTGACATTACTGACAGGTTTTGGGTTAGTCCATCTCTTCATGAGGGATTCTCAGCATGACCTTTATTCTTTATAAAGACATTCCCTGAAAAATATTTATACAAAGATGCTGCCCAGCCTCACTTCTCGCTGCGCACTTATTTGGCAGTTGGACGGAGCAACTGCCATTCGCTGAGGCCTTGTTCACATTGCGTTCGGCTCCGTCCGCGGTGGGCTTTTTTTCCCCGCATTTTTTAAAGCGTTTTCCAGCGATTTTTGGAGCGTTCGCTCGGTTTTTTTTGGGCGTTTTTGTAAGAGCGTTTCCGTCTTTTGATCCGGGAAAAATAAATACAATGTATTTAAAAAGAAACAAAAAACACTCACGCAATCGCTTGCCAAAGCGATTGAGGCAAATCACCTCAAAAATGGCCCAAGCACCGCTTTACAAAGCGGAACGCAAACAAACCGCTCTGAGATGAACTCTCTCATAGAGAATCATTGCAGAAGCGCTTTCAGGGAGATTTTGAAAATAACCCACGCTTAGAATTTTACAAAAATGCCTATTATGTGAACAAGGCCTAAGTGCATTTAAAAATAAAGAAAACCCTGAGAACCCCCCATGAGAAGATGAGCTAATCCAAAATCTGTCGGCAATGTCAGATTTCTACTACTTACTGTTAGGGCTGGTGCACACCAAAAACCGCAAGCAGATCCGCAAAATGCTAGCAGATTTTTAAACGCTTTTTTTTATTTTTATGAGGCGTTTTGCTAGCGTTTTGCGGATTGCTGCTGCGGTTTTCAGTATAGTAGATTTCATATATTGTTACAGTAAAGCTGTTACTGAACAGCTTCTGTAACAAAAACGCCTGCAAAACCGCTCTGAAGTGCCGTTTTTCAGAGCGGTTTGCGTTTTTCCTATACTTAACATTGAGGCAGAAACGCACCCGCAATCCAAAAAATGCCTCACCCAGGCATTTTTCGTTTCTGCAAAACGCCTGCCGCTCTGGTGTGCACCACCCCATTGAGATACATTGACCAAGCAGATCCGCAGCCGCAAGCGGATCTGAAAACGCCCAAAAAGCCGCTCGGTGTGCACCAGCCCTCTGTGAGTGACAACCACATAGGAGAAAAGTAATTAATGGCTCATTTTACTCTGGAAGAAACGTACTTCTTATTTGTATATTTTACATGTATTTTACATTTTAAGATTTTCATGACAAAGGTCCTTTAACGTAAAAATGGGTATTCTGAATCATTTACTACATTATACTATATGTCAGTACAGGGCCTCTTTAAAGATCCAGCATTTTGGCTCTTTAAAAAAAAGCTGATTTTTATGATACTCATGAAGAAATATAACAGCATTGGTGCCGGGGATTTTCCATGTATGGTTAATTTCCATTTCCTAATTTGCACATCCCAAGCAGTCGGGCAGGAAACAGGACTAATCACCGAGCCAGCTCTGCGTAAACCCCATTATTAGTGCATTATAGTGACAGAGCAGCTTAGGGAACAGCAATAAACAAGCTTATTCAGTGATGCAATGCCTAGAGCCCGGTGATGTGTGCAGTACTTAGCCCAATATAAATAGGTGTCACAGCATGCAGCCTCTGCTTATCGCATATTTGTGACCATATGCAACTCGGACTGCTATTTTTATTATAAAATGATTAACAAGCATTTTGTTCTGAACTAGAGACAATACTCTTCATTTTTTTAGTCACACACACTACTAAATCCTAACGAGAAAAGGAACAAAGGGGAAAGATCAGCGATCATCATATAACATCGCTGTCAATAGCACACAGTGTCATCTAGTGGCTTCACAGGATATTGCAGATCATTGCAGTTCATTAAATAAAGGTCCACTTGCTGGCTAGCAGAGAATGGCTATCATTCATAAAGCATTCCCGCATGCGGTAATACTGAAAACAGATGACTTTACCGAGCACTTAGAAAAATGTCATAAAAGCTGTTACCGCATGAAAAGCTCAAATTCCTGAGCAGTGTGGGAAATTACCGCCTTGTGGGGTGATTATCTCAACACATGTCACTAAATGTCAATTCATAAAGATTAGAGCAGGCGAAATTGGGACGGAGAATACTGTCTGTTTAGAAAAGGTGATAAGCCAGTGGATAACAGCAAAGTTAATGGAGACAGATCTCCCAGGCAGCAGCGGTGAGAGCAGAACAAAAAAGGCTTTCCAGAATACCCAGGCTGTGTTTTTTAACCTCTTGGGTACCTGTTTTCCTATGTTTTTTACATCAGAAAGCCTGCATGTGTAACATTTCTTGAAGTTCTTCTAAGCTGTGGCAATTAAATAGATTGTTTAGAAAGACTAATAGACAGATTCAGGGCAAGCAGCGGCAGTTTAAAAAAAAAAATGCACATCTAAAGGGAAGCTGGGAATGCCTCTTTTATTGTAACGCTGTCTCTGTAGAAGAAAATGTAACAACTCAGGCAGCTTCTCATGTTACCGCCAGCCTTAGTTCGGGAAATCACTGAACTTCTATCGCAACTGTAAACATTTTTATGAATTAGCACACAGAAGTCTAAAATACTGAATGCTGTATTTTCCCAACCAGATTTTTTTTACCGAACACACTTTTATGAATGATAGCCAACATGGGTAATCTACATTTCATAGGTTTACTTTAAATGGAAACTTACCTTTTGTTTACAAGAATGGTGTTAACAAGGGCCTTTGTAATTTCATGTTGCTCAAATTTCTGCCACCATAGCAACAATATCGTAGAGTCAGGGGTTCAACCAGGGGCGCAACTAGACTTAACAGGGCCCCCCTGCAAAACTGGTAACATGGGACACCCTTGGTCCCTGAACCTCATGCAGATCATGCGATTGGGATTCAGCAAAGCGTCTGGAAGCAGGAAAAAATTACACACGCTCCTGCACACGGTATTTGTAAACAAACGGGTTCGCTAGAGGGAGAAAGAGGGGCTCCTAAAGTCTCTGGGCCTCCCTGCGATGGCAGGGGTTGCAGGGGTGATTGCTACGCCTATGAGTTCAACTACAGAGGACCAGCCCCTGTTAAGGCAGGGGAGCCCAGAGCTGTAAGGGGGCTCCAACTACTACTTTACTCACTCTGATAGAGAGGGATATCCTTCAAATCATGTATTATTTTGGGCTATGCTTGTTATGAGTGTGAAGATGTCCACACTTGTTTTATAATATGATGCTTGCAAGATGGACCCCCAGGCTGTGAGGGTCATCAGGGGTAGGCAAGAGAAAGGGTGAGACCATTGGTGGGGCCCCATCAAAACCCATCAAAGATGTTCTGGGGGCTCCATGCTGTGTAGTTACGGCCCCGCCTAGAGTACAAACAACTTCGAAACCACCAACTTGCCACAAGATTAATCAGCAGCACCAGGCAGGAGCCCTTTGCTACTCTGATGGTAGTGCCAGGTTGTGACACACCTATCTGCCTATTTCGGCTTGGAACATTTTAGATTGGCTGTGTGTTATGTGCAGTGTGGCCGCTGCAGGGAGAGAGTGTCTGGGTGAGTGATAGATGGTGTATATATGTCCCAGATTTCTGCACTTGCATTTTTGCAAATACTCTCTGTGATTTGGTGTTCTCCCTGAGACAAGTGTTTAGGTGATGTATAAAGGGTAATTTGGTCCTGCTCTGGGATTCACATATCTGATGTAGACTGATCAAAATGTATTTGGATGTTGTGCTGGTAAAGGCTGCTAATTATTTATGTTGTTTTGTTTGGGACAAACATTAGGTTTGCACTTAGTAGAGAGGATACTCAGATTTTTGTTATTGTTAGTCGCCCACCTAGTGGGAACGTTTTCGTTTATGTATGTTTCCTGTTTTCTTGTATGTAGTGTATATGGTCTGTACAGTACAAATTAAGATTTGGTGTTGGTGAATCACAGGACTGTCTATAGACTTGTTTTGCATTGTGCCTGTCTCAGAAGGCAAAATCACCCCAACCCATCCCCCTCCCTGTGTTATGGGACAGAAAAAAATGTATGCAAGTGGAACATAATTGTCTTTAATTAAATGAAGAGTATATTTGTTATACAGCCAACCAGGGCCGGGCCGAGGCATAGGCTGGAGAGGCTCCAGCCTCAGGGTGCAGTGTAGGAGGGGGTGCACAATTCATTCAGCTGTCATTCCTAATTGTGTTTGAAGCAGAAAGAAATAAGAAAAGGGGATACATGGCAGTGACTGCAAGCCATATAACTAGATATTAAGGTGTTGGGGAGGTTGTGGGCCCTGTGGCCCAGTCTAATAGCAATCAGTGTGTGACAGCTGGGGTGGGAGGGATGGAGGGGCGCACTTTGGTGTCTCAGCCTTGGGTGCTGGAGGACCTTGTCCCGGCTCTGCAGCCAACAGTCTATACAGGATGGGGTCTGGAGGGGGGGACTTATGCAGCCACAGTTGCAATAGTAAGCTGCGTACACAACTTTGATGGATGTCGCCCATCCAATCCCCTTGTCAGCATCACTGAGCCAGGCTGCAAAGAAGTGTGTCAACTGGGTGGCTGACGATGGGCTGTGTTGCTATGCGGGGGGATGAAAGATTAGAGTGTGTCACGCAGGGGGCAGGGGAGCTGCATCTTCAAAGCAGTTGGCTGTCCTTTGGGTAAGTTGTTTCGCTGGGCGATTTGCTTGAATACACACGCTGGAATATTGGCTGAGGTGGTCTTCTTGGCCGCCTCAGCCAACTTTAGTCAAGCATGTGTACGAGCCTTTAGGGGAGGGGAGTGTTATGCTGACATCACTGATTACTGGGGGTGGGAAATGGTGGGGGGGGGCGTACTTGGATACTCGCCGCCTGTCATTTTGGCACAGGTTGAGCCATATGATACTAATTCCGGATGGCGTTAATTACTATTCCCCCTCCAAGTTGTAGCAACACGGAGTGACAACTAATTTGAGGTCCATAGATCGCCAGCACTCGAATTACACTGCGGCCCAGCCATAGACATAATAACATTATGTCTATGGCGGCGCCCAGGTCAGGCACAACACGGGGAAAAACGCATGCCCATGACCTGCTTAGAATGGGGGCACCACTTGTTATGAGGGGGAGGAGAATGGCTGGCTGGTACACTTATTGAGGGTGGAAGGGTTTATGTTGGTAACGCTTGTTGTGAGGATTGGCCATACTTGCTATTAGGTGAATGAGAGGAGGTAAAGTGATAAAGGAGGGTGGAGCTTTTGCTGGGGTGGTTATATGCAAAACAGTTGCATATAAAGTACGGGTTAGTGAATTGTGTGCCATGAATGTGGGGAAGCTGAGTTGACATGCTACATGCGGCCTACCGTGTACTAGACGGGCTAAGACAATAGCAGGTGGATGTACCTCTTTCATGCTGTTTTTCTGTAGAGTACAGGTAGAGTAAATGGTGTTATCCCGATTCTAAACCTCTTGCTTGCACTTGTTTTTCAGCATTTTTGCTGTTTTGCTCAGTCTGCTCCACTGACACAGTTTGGCATATTTCACATGCCTCAGATGCTATCTTCCCCTGAGCATGAACCGGTGGATCAGATACCGCCATTATTGGCATTTCCTGGAAATTGCAGCTATTTGGAGTCACTGTGATAGATCCAGGGTGACCTGAGGCCTTCTAGCTTCTTCTTGGCCTGACTAGATTTATGACCCCAGCTAGCAGCAAAATGAAAACACTGGTGTCAGCCTGGGCTGTGGAGTCGGAGTCGAGGAGTCGGAGCAATTTTGGGTACCTAAAGTCAGAGTTGGTGATTTCATAAACTAAGGAGTAGGAGTCGGGAGTCGAAGTCGGAGGATTTTTGTACCAAATCCACAGCCCTGGTAAGTTTTAGACTAAGGAGTTGAGGAATTGGAGCTATTTTGGGTACCTGGAGTTGGAGTCGGTGGTTTCAAAAACTGAGGATTCGGAGTCGCAATGGGAGTCGGATGATTTTTGTACTGACTCCACAGCCCTGGTGACAGTAATCACTCTCTTAACCTGCTTAGCGGTATGGACGAGCTCAGCTCGTCCATTACCGCCGGAAGGTGCCGCTCAGGCCCTGCTGGGCCGATTTTCTTCAAATAAAAAGGTGCACACGCAGCCGGCACTTTGCCAGCCGCGTGTGCTACCTGATCCCGCCGCGAGCAGCGGCGAAAGAGGGTCCCCCCAGCCGCCCGAGCCCTGCGCAGCCGGACCAATCAGTTCCGGCCAGCGCTAAGGGCTGGATCGGAGGCAGCTGACGTCAGGACGTCGGCTGACGTCCATGACGTCACTCCGCTCGTCAAAGCAAAAGAAGGAGGGCCGCTCATCACGGCCCTTCTTGTTACTTCTGATCGCCGGAGGGCGGAGGCGATCAGAAGTATGCGTCAGGAGCGCCCTCTAGTGGGCTTTCATGCAGCCAACTTTGCAGTGCCTAGCACACAAATAACTATGCCGTGTTCCTTTTTTTTTTCTCTGCCTGAAAGAGTCAAACATCAGGTATGTAAAGTGGCTGACTCAATCCTGACTCAAGCAGGAAGTGACTACAGTGTGACCCTCACTGATAAGAAATTACAACTATAAAACACTTTCCTAGCAGAAAATGGCTTCTGAGAGCAGGAAAGAGATAAAAATGTTCAATCGTTCATAGATTTTAGCTCTGGACTCTGAAGTCTCTAAAAAAAGTTTTTTTATTCAATAAATATGTTTAATACTTTATCCCTAACTAAACCGCCGCATCCCCGCCGCAGTGCGCTATCTAAATCCCCCCAAACTACCCCCTACCTCTCCCCTGCAAAATCCACAACTTTCTTGGTCGTGGATTTTGCTGCCCTAAGCGCTTCCGTGTGAGGCAGAGCTATGAGCCGCAGCCCTGCCTCACACGCGTCTGTCAGTGGCGGATCTCCGACTCTCCCCGCCCTTCTCGGCGAAGGAAGACTGAGAGGGGCAGGGGAGAGACGGAGATCCACCGCTGACAGACGCTTGTGAGGCAGGGCTGAAGCTCATAGCTGGATTTAGATAGTGTACTGCGGCGGGGATGCGGCGGTTTAGTTAGGGATAAAGTATTACACATATTTATGAAATAACAAAATGTTTTTTTAGCAACTTCAGAGTCTCTTTAAACATAAACTAAAACTGTGGAATATTTTAAAAAGTCATTTTTTGGAGCAGGAAGATAGATACAATTGTTTATTTCAGTTGTTTATTTTCGCCTCACGTGTCCTTTAACCACCTTAGCGGTATGGACGAGCTCAGCTCGTCCATTACCGCCAGAGGGTGCCGCTCAGGCCCTGCTGGGCCGATTTTGACCAAATAAAAAGCAGCACACGCAGCCGGCACTTTGCCAGCCGCGTGTGCTGCCTGATCGCCGCCGCTCTGCGGCGATCCGCCGCGAGCAGCGGCGAAAGAGGGTCCCCCCAGCCGCCTGAGCCCTGCGCAGCCGGAACAAATAGTTCCGGCCAGCGCTAAGGGCTGGATCGGAGGCGGCTGACGTCAGGACGTCGGCTGACGTCCATGACGTCACTCCGCTCGTCGCCATGGCGACGAAGTAAGCAAAACTGTTACTTTTGGCCGCCGGAGGCGATCAGAAGAACGCCTCCGGAGCGCCATCTAGTGGGCTTTCATGCAGCCAACTTTCAGTTGGCTGCATGAAATAGTTTTTTTTTTATTTTAAAAAAAACCCTCCCGCAGCCGCCCTGGCGATATTAATAGAACGCCAGGGTGGTTAAGCCCCATACACATTTCAAAGGACTGTCGCCTGCAGGTATCAGGACTGGATCCCTTCAGTGGAGGTTTGTAGGTTCATAAAGGGTGAAGTCTAGCATGTCAGGACATCTGTGCTTATAGGTGAGGTAAATTCGGGCCTGCCCCCCGCCCCCCCCCCCCCTCCCCCCAGCACTCTATGCATAACACTTATCATAGCGCACCAAAACCTGCCAAGGACAACCACAGTGTGAACCACAGGTGCAAGAAGGGGATGGGGAACAGAATTTCAATGTTTACTACTATTTAAAGTGTCTATAGAAGTGATTATTACCAGCACAGGACCAATAGAGAGCAAATACTGCCGTTGAAGGAGGTCCCCTCTGGCCCAAGGGCCCCAATGTGGCCACAACCTCTGCATCCACTATTTGTAACGCCACTGGTTGCAAGAAAAAAAACAAAACAATACTGAAGTTACATATGGCTTTAGAATTAGAGGGCTGAACTTTTTTTTTAGGATTAAGACTTAGGTGTCAAGTTTCTGTGACTATATATAGATGACCAACAGTGGTGATCGGAGACCCCCAATCAAGGCTTCGAGTAAATCCGATTATGGCAGTATCGAAATCTGGATACGGTGTGATTGTGATCTGGACCAATTCCGAATTCGACTTGGATATCCGTGATCACGATTTGACTTTAACGGTTAATAACAAAGCCCCCTAACATGCTAGAAACACCAAATTTGCCAGATGTGTTAAGAAGAACAGTGAGTGGGAACAAGAGGGAAAAAAAGACCTTAGGGCCCGTTCAGATCAGAAATACGGATGGCCATGCGTGCGGAACGCGTGCGGACCGCAACGCGTACGAACGCATGGCCATCCGCGTTTGTGTGCGTTGCGTGGCTGATCCAATCACTGAAAAGTGAATGGGACAGCCACACGTTTTTGCAAAATCTGCGTGCAGCATGCGTTCCCGGACCGCACAGGTCCGGAACGCATGCAGTGTGAACATCAGACATTGCACTCTATGCAATGTCTGATGTCGTGCGTTTTGGCCACCTGCACGCGTTTCCAAAACGCGGCTGGAAACGCGTGCAGTGTGAACGGGCCCTTACAGTTATAGGGAAAATCGATCTTAAAGTTTCAAAGGAAAAACGTATACATGTAAATGCGGTAAATACCGTAAATTCTGGCGTATAAGACGACCCCCAACTTTTCCAGTTAAAGAGACACTGAAGCGAAAAAAAAAATATGATATAGTGAATTGGTTGTGTACTATGAATAATTACTAGAAGATTAGCAGCAAAGAAAATATTCTCATACTTTTATTTTCAGGTATATAGTGTTTTTTCTAACATTGCATCATTCTATAATATGTGCAGATTACACAACACTCAGCATTCAAAATGAGTATTTCAGAGCAGTCTGTGAACTAATGACCTCTCCTCTAGCAGAGGAAAAGTAAATAGTCCAGGAACAGTTGAGATAATAAAAGTCAGATAACAGCCCTCTCCACGACTAACTTAGTCGGAGAGCTTAATGGCTTGTTTGCATAGAGATAACAACTGGAGTTTCTCAACTCTTCCTGTACTGGAAACAATTACACTGATGTATCTGAGCTTAACGTTTTATTTCTTAGCTGTGCTACACATACAAATCATAATATCATCATTTTTTTTTCACTTCAGTGTCTCTTTAAAATATAGAGTTTGGGATATACTCGCTGTATAAGACTACCCCTCTTCCAACGCTCACCAAATAACAAAAATAAATAAAAAAAAATCATATACTAGTGCTATGTATGAACAGATACTGGTGCTGTACTGTATGCGGTACCCAGTACATAACAGTATATAGGCGAATGACTGGTTGGATTGGTCAACTCTCCCTCTCCCTAAGTGGATTGGTCAGCTCTCCTTGTCTACCTGTTTATCAGAGAGGTATGGAAGAATAGATTGCGCTGTGCCCATAAAACACGCCTCTTTCACCCTTCTAGCCCCCCTTGTATCCTATTTACCTCCTTCTCTGCCTCTCAGATCTCGCATATGAACGCCTGCGCTGCTTCACTACAGTCCTCAGCAGCGAGATCTGAGAGGCGGTAACAGGATAGAGCGTATCACCAATGACACCCGGCGTATAAGACGACCCGTGACTTTTCAGAAGATTTTCAAGGGTTAAAAAGTAGTCTTATACGCCAGAATATACTGCATATCAACTGTCATTTACTGCACTTAAATTTATACTTTTTTCCTTAGAAACTTTAAAATCGATTTTCTCAAAAACTATACGGTCTTTTTGATTTTTTTTTTCCTCTTGTTCCCACTGTTCTACTTAACATATCCGGCAAATGTGGTGTTTCTAGCATGTGGCTGGATAGTGTAATGGTTAAGGGCTCTCACAGGAGACCTGGGTTCAAATCTCGGCTCTGCCTGTTCAGTAAGCCAGCACCTATTTCAGTAAGGAGTTTCTTGGGCAAGTCTCCTTAACACTGCTACTGCCTACTGAGTGCGCTCTAGTGGCTGCCTCGCAAGCGCTTTGAGTCCGACAGGAGAAAGGTGCTATACAAATACTGCCATTATATATATATATTGGGCAGCAGGGTGGCGTAGTGGTTAGTACTCTCGCCTTGCAGTGCTGGGTCCCTGGTTCGAATCCCAGCCAGGGCACTATCTGCAAAGAGTTTGTATGTTCTCTCCGTGTCTGCGTGGGTTTCCTCCGGGCACTCCGGTTTCCTCCCACATTCCAAAAACATACAGATAAGTTAATTGGCTCCCCCTAAATTGGCCCTTGACTACAGTACTTACACTACATAATATAGACATATGGCAATGGTAGGGATTAGATTGTGAGCTCCTTTGAGGGACAGTTAGTGACAAGACAATATATATATATACTCTGTACAGCGCTGCGTAATATGTCGGCGCTATATAAATACTAAATAATAATAAAATAAAAATAATTATAAGAGGGCTTTGCTATTAACCCCTAAATTCGGCGGGATTTTAATCACGAATACCGACTAGTGATCACGAGTAACTTGTGATCACGATTCGGGTAACGAGTGCAATCACGAGTGCATTTGTGATCGGCATTACGGATCAGCAAAAACGACTCATGATCACGAGGTCGTGACGAGCAGCACTAATGACCAGAGATCCATATCTTCATATTGATGGAGCAAAGTGTTCTGTACATGCAGATAGGCACCCAGTATAACAAGTTAGAACTCTTCACTGAAGAAATACATGCAGAGATAAATCTTACATCATCATCAGGTAATGCAGCTTACTTAGAACAGAGAGGAACACAGAGTGAATACAGGGAATAACAATTCCACAAAGATCATCATCACATTTTACACACAATGACATCTTGTGGTTGTATTATTATACTGCAGTTTATGTAATAATCCTGTTGATACTTCCAACACATCTTTATTATCATCTTTTCTTGCAGATATAGTATTTGGAATCTTCAGAAGAAAACAGGAACACAGACTTTTATTTGTTATAAGGATTTTGTAAGACCCTTCAGCCTCCGTGATGGCTAGTTCCTCTTTACGTCGCCAGATGAAGAACATTGTTCACAATTACTCTGAAGCTGAAGTCAAGGTTCGAGAGGCCACCTCCAATGACCCCTGGGGCCCCTCCACCACACTTATGTCTGAAATTGCTCAGATGACCTACCAGGGTGAAACTTACCAGGAAGTCATGATTATGGTATGGAAGAGACTGAACGACAGTGGTAAGAACTGGCGCCATGTCTACAAAGGTCTGACCCTTTTGGATTATTTGATCAAAAACGGACCCAACAAGGTGGTCCAGGAATGCAACGAGAACATCTTCAGTGTGCAGACTCTGAAAGACTTCCAGTTCTTTGACCGCGATGGGAAGGACAATGGGATAAATGTGCGGGAGAAGGCCAAGCAGATAGTGGCCCTTCTGAAGGACGAGGAGAGGCTGAAGCAGGAGAGAGCCCAGGCTCAGGCTACAAGGAGAAGGATGTCACAAGTGACCTCTGCCCTGGACAACAGGCACAGGATACGCTTCAATGAAGGTAACTGATAGTGGGGGGCCCCCAACATATACCCCGGAACAAAAATCGGCATTAGGGGACCTTTTTTGCAGCTGGTATAGTCAGGGTGTGAAGTCCCAATCGGTCGGAGCTCCACATTCTGGTTATCCCAGCCTGCATGGGGGACAAGGGGTTAAAAAGTTGCAGGAGGGGGGACCCCACATAATTAAAAAAAAAAAAATCCCACACTCTAAACATAAAAAAAAAAATTGGGAAAATAGGAAAAAATGCCAGGGATCTTCATGCAGCTATATTCTGGCTGTATAGCGATCCCTGGCCAAAGCGCTGCGGCTGCATATGGACCCCCTGGAAACCCCGTCAGGAAATTTATTGCGCTTTCGTTTGATGCTTGTAAAATTACACTACCGTTAGGTTTGCTACTAAAAGTGACATTTACCGCATTTAAAAGTATACTTTTTTCCTTCAAAACTTTAAAATCGATTTTCTCAAAAACTATAAGGTCTTTTTGAAAAATAGTTTTTTCCTCTTATTCCTAATGATCTCCTTAATATATCCTGCAAATTTAGGGTTTCTAGCATTTAAGGTGGATTTGCTATTAACCATTAAATTCGGCTGGTTTTTAAATGTGTTTTTTTTTCCTTTAAAACTTTAAAATTGATTTTCTCAAAAACTATAAGGCCGATTCGAAAATGTTTTCCTCTTGTAGCCACTGGGGGCCCCTACAAGCTCTGGGGCCCTGGGGCAGCTGCCTCCTTTGCCTCTATGGTAGCGCCGGCCCTGGTGGCAGTGGTAGCTAAGTGGTGGCTTGTTAAGAGCTTTACTTGCCAAAAGTTAAAGGGGCCCATACACTTGTCGATTTCAGCCATCTATTGATCGATCGATTGTATGGAATCGATGAATCAGAAATCGATTCTTTCAAATCTATTGATCCATTTGTGGCCGATTTCAATCGATTTGATCTATCTGACAGGATGGAAAATCTAGGTCGATCTGCTGCTGGCAGCAGATCAATGGCCCATAGAGTTGCATTGGATATAATGGTTCAATAATGCATTTAGATTGATTTCCAATAGATTTCAGAATGAAATCTGTTCCTAGTGTGTGGCACACATCAGATAGATTCCTGTCAGATTAGTCTTGACAGGCATCTGACAGAAATCTATCTGATGGCCGAATCTGCTGCAAATCTATAAGTGTATGGCCACCTTAAAGAGACTCTGTACTTAAAAAAAAGTTCCCCTGGGGGGTACTTACCTAGGGAGGGGGAAGCCTCAGGGTCCCAATGAGGCTTCCCCCATCCCTGTAGCTGCAGGCAATCCAGCGCTGGCTCCCCTGAAGCCTCCCTCAATCCTCGCTCAACAAGCCTTACAAGGCTTGCAATATTTACCTTCCCTGGCTCCAGCGGGGGCGCTGTTGCGGCTCTCAGCATGGAAATAGACGGAAATAGACGATTCCAGTCGGAATCGGCTACTTTCATCTATTTCCGAGACCAGAGCGGCAACTGCGCCTGCCCTGGAGCCGGAAAGGTAAATATTTACATGCTCGCCGTTCCTGAACCCTAAGCGAGACCACCATGGGACAGAGAAGGACGGGGGAAGCCTCAATAGGAACCAGAGGCTTCCCCTCCTGAGGTTAGTACCCCCCAGTGGCACTTTTATTAAGACAGATTCTCGTTAAGGTGCCCAGACATATAGTGATGTACAGTATAGGCAGATCAACCAAGCGACAGATCTCTCTCTGATCGCATGTGATCGGATGATCAGAAAAAGATCTATTGGCTGCCCATACACCGCAGGCCTTTTCCTGGTCAATTTCAGCTTGAAGTCTCTTGGGCAGTCGGCCTTGTGATGCCGCATCCGCTGTCCCCCCAAATGTTAATGTTACCCCTCTGGTGCCTGTGCATTAAAATCTCTCACCAGTCCAGCCACCGCAAGTGTCTAACTGCCCCATCTTCCCTATTTGTGACCTACCTGGCTGCCGCGTATAGCAAGGAGCGTGTGTGTGACGTCACACATGTGCCAGTGCTATATATGGTGGTCACATGGGACATGAATGAAGGAAGCAAGAGCAGTCAAACACTGGAGTTTGAGCAGACCTTTGTTCAGCCTACTGGTAACAGAGGTGGTGTTCTTTCTGCTTCACTGTAACCTCCCGACTCTCAGGGGCGTAACTAGGAATTACTGCCCCCCCCTCGTTTTCTGCACAGGAAAACTGAGAAGCAATGTTATTCATTTGGCTGTTGCACACTTGAATGTGTTTTCCCCATGCAGATAAAAACTGACAGCAGTGAAGCACTGCACACATTGGGCTTGGTTCACTAAGACAAATAGCATGCTTTATCAAAGGTAGCATGCTTTATCAAAGTTAGCACGCCTTATCAGAGTAGCATAGCAAGCGGTACGAACCTGCAGGGGCTCAGGGCAGGATGAGTGGAGCTCTCGTCATTGGCAATTAGCAGGCATAAGTTCGCTATGCTACTCTGATAAGGCGTGTTAACTTTGATAAGGCATGCTACTTGTCTTAGTGAATCAAGCCCTATTTTTCTATCAATGACATTAGCCTTTAGTGTAAAATGATCATGTTTTCACACATACAGACACTCATGGGGCTTGATTCACAAAGCCGTGATAAATTATATCACGGGCGTGATATGCTTAGCACGTGTACAGGTTTGCACGCATAAAAGTCAAGTTTTGCGCGCATTAACATTCCCCGTTCACGCGCTAAAATATGGGATAGCGCGTGAACGCGGAAAGTTAATGTGCGCAAACCTTTACTTTTATGCTCGCAAACCTGTACACGCGCTAACCCATGCACTAAGCATATCACGGCCGCGATATCATTTATAACAGCTTTGTGAATCAAGCCCATGGTGTGCAGAAAACACATGCTGAAAAACGACAAACGAGTGTGCTCCCAGCCTCTGCTTATTACACTCACTCTGTCCTCCTCTGATGGAGCAGAACTGGCTCTGCAGACTTTTCCAGCATCACAACAGTACACGGCACTTGGGGAGGGGGTGAAGTGGCTGGGGGCTGTACATAAGAGCCTGCTGCACTCTGAATAGGGACTGTCTACAAATCTTTGTATACAAAACTTTGCATGATTCCTTATCAGTGGCTGAGCAGATGCAGTCATTAGAACAATTGTGCAGAGAGCAGAAAGTTTTTTCTCTCCATGCCCTTAGTTATCAGTCTCTCAGAACAGGGAAAATACACTTCTCCCACCATGGGGCCTCCTGTTGCTTCTGGACCCTCCCCGCAGCTGCATCCCTTGCAGGGTCTATTGTTACGCCCCTTCTGCTCCTTGGATCTGGCCATACGGGTTTTTCAGCGGGTCGTTTCTTTGCTAGCCGCAGTTAGGGTCCAGAGGACATCTGTTGGTCTTTGCTTAGGTTGCCTTGTGGATGTATTGGCAACTCTCTTCATTTGTATTTACAGGGTCTGTCAGTGACCTTTCTCCAGACCTGGAACAGGCCAGACCACAAAGTACGGGAGAGGAGGAGCTCCAGCTGCAGCTTGCCTTGGCAATGAGCAGAGAAGAGGCCGAGAAGGTGAGGCACACAGCACTTTACTTCTAAAGCTTTGTGTAACATTATAGCAAAGGCCAGAGCTGGGACAAGGTCCTCCAGCACCCAAGGCTGAGACACCAAAGTGCGCCCCTCCATCCCTGCCACCCCAGCCGTCACACACTGATTGCTATTAGACTAAGAGGGCCACAGTGCCCACAACCTCCCCAACGCCTTAATATCTAATTATCTGGCTTGCAGTCACTGCCATGGATCCCCTTTTCTTATTTCTTTCTGCTTAAAACACAATTAGGAATGACAACTGAATGAGTTGAGTGCCCCCTCCTACACTGCGCCCTGAGGCTGGAGCCTCTCCAGCCTATGCCTCGGCCCGGCCCTGGCAAAGGCTATGCAATAAAACTTTCAAACTGTGCTTGGATAATAGGCCCTAGATGAGTAGTAGAATACACTTATTCAAAAACGAGTATCAAATTAAAATGCACTGTTCAAATGATAATCAATTGTTTTATTCAAAAAAGATAGATAAACATTCAGTACTTCATAGCATAAAAAACATCAATTATGTATACCTAATGAGAATCTGAAGCGAAAATAAACGTATGATATAATGATTTGTATGTGTGGTACAGCTAAGAAATATAACATTAGTAGCAAAGATATGAGTCTCATATTGTTTCTAGTACAGGAAGAGTAAAGAAATTTCAGTTGTGATCTATGCAAAAGAGCTTCTCTGAGCTCTCCGGTCCAACTTGGTCAGCTACAGTGCTGTTTTCTGAAGCACTTATCTCAACCTGTCTCTCACTGTTTCTTGTTTGTTTATGATGTTACTGCCAGGAAGTTCAAAGGGTCATTAGCTCTGCTCTGTTTCATCATTTAAAATACAGAGTGCAATCGGTACACTGCAAATACTAGAGAATGATGCAGTGTTATATAAAAACAGCTATATAACTGAAAATGTAAATATGAGACTCTTTTCTATTCCTATTAATTATCTGTACTACACATTCATTATGTCATACATTGTTTTTTTCCCTGAGAGGGATATGGATGTTTCCTTTTAAACAATTCCAGTTGCTTGGCAGTCCTGCTGATCTCTTTGGCTGCAGTAGCGGCTGAATCACACACCTGAAACAAGCATGCAGCTATTCCAGTCTGATTTCAGTCAGAGCACCTGATCTGCATGCTTGTTCAGGGGCTGTGGCTGAAAGTATTAGAGACACAGGATCAGCAGGAGAGTCAGGCAACTGGTATTATTTTAAAAGGAAAAATCATATCCTTCCTTCTCAGTTTAGGTGGTTCCCTTTAAAATAATGCTGTATTAATAGTGATTATGGGGTGTGTACACCTATAAGCTTCAATTAGATCTTATTTATGTTTATGGGCGTACACATCCCATGATCAATATTGATACAGCATTATTTTAAGTCTACATAATTGATTATGGTTTTTATGCTTTTAAAGGACACTGAGGTCGAAATAAATGTAAGGATCCCGCGTTTAGCATGTCCTGTCGGTTGCAGTGGAGCTGCAACCGAGCAGTTTTTGATTTCTCTGCTTGCATTCGGTTGCTTAGTTTTGATTGTATTCACAATAAGTCTCATCTGCAATCACTCTGCAGTTCAGAGAAGCTCGGGATGTTGTCATGAATCCACCTAAGGGCCCGTTCACACTGCACGCGTTTCCATATGCGTTTTGGAAACGCGTGCGGGGGGGCCGACACGCAGGACATCAGACATTGCATAGAGTGCAATGTCTGATGTTCACACAGCATGCGTTCCGGACCTGTGTGGTCCGGGAACGCATGCTGCACGCAGATTTAAAAAAAACGCGCGGCTGTCCCATTCACTTTTCAGTGATGTGATCAGCCATGCAACGCATACGAACGCGGATGGCGTGCGTTCGTACGCGTTGCGGTCCGCATGCGTTGCGGTCCGCACTTTGTAGTCTGAACGGGCCCTAAGGCTTGCTGCAGTTAAACTGCAGCCAGACAGCTATGGATTTCTTACATGCATGCTGTTGCATAATTCGGCATGCATTTGTAATGAGAGTCCTTTCGAGCGAACGGCTGCGGGGAGAGCTGCGCCGAGGGACATCTTGGGAGCTTGGAGCTGGAGGAAGCCCCCGGTAAATACCACTCATTTTACTATACTTTCCCTGATGACTCCTTTAAAGAAATATGTTTTTTTATTTAAAAAATAATAATAAAAATATTTACATTAAAAAAAAAAACATGGCTGTCTGGGTCGATTTTAGAGACTTGGCTGAGTCGATTGCTCTGCTTGAGAAATAATATATAGGCATATAGCCACCTCACTACTACTATAAAAACCTATTGTGTAAATGGTCTTGTAACGATCGGTGTAACACAGAGAGGATCTGATTACCGGTGATCTGCAGTATCACCGAGAATACAGATATATACCCGATCATTGATGATCTGCAGTATCACCGATGATCAGATATATCTCTAACCTCTGGACACCTAAGTAATATGAGTGTTTGGTGCAACAGTAATACTTTGAGGAGAGCACCCCTGTAGAGGGTGCAAGGCAGTACGAGATACTGCTCAAAGAACAGGTTCCTTCCAATGGTCTGATGCTCCCCAAGGGGCGGAGCCAGGCTGAGAAATGGGAAGGACCAGAGTGTGAGTGACACCAAAGGTGAAGTGTCACTGACAGGTCTGTGAACTATCTCCCAACAGGGAAGATAGTTCTCGAGGTCGGACAGGCCAGGTCGGTAACAGACAGACAGCTCATACACAGAGACAGGAGACAGTTACGAAATCTTAAGACAAGCAGGGTTCAGCAACAGAGTATCAGATGTAGCGAGGTACCAAATCAGAGATCAAGAGAGTGGTCAGGAAAGCAGAAAGTCATAACAGATAATAACAATGCCTAGTCTTAGGTGTGAGCTCCGTGATCATCAACACCCTGGAACTAGTCTGATATATAACAGAATGGTAATACAGTTCCCTAGTCTTGGGTGTGAGTTCCTTGATCATCAACACCCTGGAACTAGTCTGAAATATACCAAAGTGGTAATACAGTTCCCTAGTCTTGGGTGTGAGTTCCTTGATCATCAACACCCTGGAACTAGTCTGAAGTATAACAGATAATATCACAGATACTGATAAGGTCTGAGTGCTACCACGTAGTGATCGCAACGCCAGACACCAGAGGAATGACCAGCACCTAGTATATATACACCAGCGCTCTCCTGCGCCTCCCCTAAGTGCTGGACCAATGAAACCTGGTAGAATTGTCAGCTGACCGGCTGGATCAGCTGACACCCTTCTGACTGTCATAAAGGCTCTTCCTCTCAGCGCGCGCGCGCGTCCTTCTGAACCTGTGTGGACTATCAGTCCCAGCCACACCAGACATGTGTTGTAATGTATCTGCTGGCTTGAACACGGGGCCAGCCGCACCGCTGTCCGAGCATGCGGCGGTTTCCCCGCGTTCAGCCTCCCTGCTAGTGGTAGGCCCATGCGTGCAAACCGCCGCGTCGGACGCGGAATCCGCCGCCCTGTTCACTGGGCATACGGCGGCTACACCGCACTCCGTCAGGCTGGTGGATGCAGGCCTATGTGCGCAAGCTGCCATGTGGGACGCGGAATTAGCCGCCTTACTCAGAGTACTCGCGGCGGCTTTTCCGCGTTTTCTCACAGGTCTCAGATGCGACCTGGACCCCAGCCTTCCCCCTCCCCCCTTCTCCACCTATTCCTCCCCCTACTCAATGTCCCTCTTTTGGCCTTATATCTTTCCTTCTACTCACTCTTTCCTTACAGATTGTACAGGAGGAAATCAGTCTACCCTGGGAGATCTTGCTACTTTAAGCTTAAAGAGTCCTTATATAATATGTAATCTCAAACCTTTGTTTGCCATATGTAACCCTCAATTTACAGTTTATTGAAACTCTTAGACCACTTTAGGTTTACAGACTTTTTGGCAGCTTCTGGATGGACTCTCGTAAAAAATATCTCCTCTGGACTCCGAATCTAACCTGTCATTGAGACCCTTTGCAATAATTGTACGATCTGTTATTCTCTCTCTCTTTCGTTATTATTTAATGCTGTTGTTAAAATTTAAAAATCTTCCAATAAAAATTTATTTGGAAATAAATAAATAAATAAATAAACATAGGGGGAGTGGTCAGACCCCACCAACAGAGAGATCTGTTGGTGGGGGGAAAAGGGGGGGGGGATCACTTGTGTGCTGTGTTGTGCGGCCCAATTAAGTAAAAATGGCCTGGTCACTAGGGAGGTTTAACACCGCAGTCCTCAAGTCTTTAAACTGGTCGTTTGAGCGACTTGAAGTGCAAACAACAAGTTGTTCAGATGTCATGTACACCCTGACCAACAAAGTGTCTGATATGCAAATATACCTAATTTACATGTTGCTTAATGAACGTGATAATGGACAATGGACTGGTTGGAACAATGGACTACATTAAATGACTGATCAAACAAGTTGTTTGAACGTTAATTAGTTGGACAAACGACTAAAAGTCATTTGTACACGTATACCAGCCTAAAGCTGGCCATACACTGGCCCGATTTGCGCCCGTTTCGACAGCAGATTCGATCACTGGGATCGAATCTGCTGCCAATCGTTCACGCTACACGCCGAATTTCGATCCATTTCGTCCGATCCCGTCGATCGTGCCGTGCGGAAAATAACCGTCGATCGCCCGCGGGTAAAGAGCGCATTGCTAGCGGCGTTCGAGTGCCCGACGACCGACGCAATAGAGCCCGCATACATTACCTGCTCCGCCGGCGCAACTCCAGTCTCCCGGTCACCGCTGCTCTGTCTGCGCTCTGGTCTCCAGGTCCGGCATGCCTCACTTCTTCTAGCCCTGCAGGAAGTTTAAACAGTAGAGCGCCCTCTACTGTTTAAACTTCCTGCCGGGCTAGAAGAAGTGAGGCATGCCGGACCTGGAGACCAGAGCGCAGACAGAGCAGCGGTGACCGGGAGACTGGAGTCGCGCCGGCGGAGCAGGTAATGTATGCGGGCGGGCGGGGGCAGCAGCAGCAGCACCACCACAACAGATTGTGAACGGAATCAGGCTGAAATCGGTTCACAATCTGTTTGCTGTAAAGGTAGCCATACGATCGCTCTCTGATCGGATTCGATCAGAGAGGGATCTATCTGTTGGTCGAATCTGATGGCAAATCGACCAGTGTATGGCCACCTTAACAGTCATTTGAACGACAGTTGATCCAACGGATCCGCTGAGCGGATTGGGCAAACCGACTGTTATCAGCCGCTCTACAGCGCATACACACGTCCAATTTGTCGTTCAAACGACAAGTCAGACGACAAGATGTTCGAAAAAGATGGACATTTGTACGTACCTTCCCAAGAGTAGAGAGCCCTGAATCATGGTCATTTAGGCTGCTTTCACAGTGGGATGTTACAGGCGCACATTAGAGCAGCCTGTAACGCAGTCCACCGCACAGTAATGAAAAATCAATGGGCTGTTCACAGTGCCCACGTTGCGTTACATTGTAACGCAAAACGTCAAGACAACGTACTGCATGCAGTACTTTATACGCGGTTAAGCCGTGTTAGACTGTTTGCACATGCTCAGTAATGGGGAGGAGGGGAGAGCGGCCAGGCACATGACTAATTAATATTCACTGCACTCAGTGACGTGCAGTGTTTACTTCCTGGAGCGGCCGCTCTGTGCGGCGATTGGCCGGCGGGACCACGTGATGCAGCATGCGTCCAAGAGTACGCATCACAGCATCACGGACGCCAGAGTGAGCTGCACAACGCGGCTCACTCCGACGTCCACACCAGAGAGCACCAGGTAAACAGAGGAACACCAAGAGCCCCAATAGTGTAGTATGTATTGACAAAGGGGATAATGACAAAGAGTAATAGTTGTTATACTCACAAGCATGGGTCACCAATAGGCAACCACTGTAAAGGCAGGTGGGGAGATTATCCTGACCCCACTCAGGAATAAGAAGTCGCTCTCTGTAGATAGTAGAAAAGGGTCGCAACCCTCCACCCAGGGTGGATACAATATTATATAGGAGAGAACAGAGGCGCCAAAAGGATAAAAGGGGTTTTAAAGGAGCTTAAAAGCCAAACATTTTTGGTAATTAGAGGAGGCAGTGGTGGACTTACCTCCTCCAAGCAGACACAACACGACTGTACATTCAGTCTATTTATTAACGAACCCCAGATAAAACAAAGCAACGCGTTTCACGGGTCAGCGCCCGCTTCCTCAGGCAATAGAAAAAGGAGTTACAGCATCTAGCAAAACAAACAACACTCGGCACCTCTGTGAGAGAGAGCACCAGGTGTTGCGTTAGGGGCACGTTATGTGACCATAACGTCCCCTAAAACGCAACGTCCTGGTGGGAAAGTAGCCTAAAGGAAAATTAAAAAAAAAATCACAAGGAAAAATATAAATAAAACCCTAAACTTCCGTATATAAATATATAATTTTTATTTTCCTTTCAGAAAAAAGAACCATCAGCTCCAGAAGCAGATGAAGAAACCCAATTACAAGCAGCTTTGAGTCAAAGCAAAGAAGAGTTTGAAAAGGTGAGCGCTATACGGCTGAAACTATTAATCAGTAAAGGACACCCGAGGTGAAAATAAACTAATGAAATAAACAATTGTATCTGTCCTCCTTCTCCTAAAAACGACTTTTTAAGATATTCCAGAGTTTTATTTTATATTTAAATCTACTTTTTAAGTGTTTACTGTTTTATTGTTTTTGCTCAATGACACATTCATTGAAGTATGCCAGAGCTAACATCTATAAACTATTGACCCTTTTTATTTCTTTCCTGCTCTCAGAAGCCATTTTCTGCTAGGAAAGTGTTTTATGGTTGTAATTCTTATCAGTGAGGGTCATACTGTAGTCTGACCCAGTCCTAACCCAGCCAGGAAATGCCACTTACATAACTGATGTTTAACTCTTTCAGGCAGAGAAGGGAAAAAAAGGAACAGCCTGGTGATTTGTGTGCTAGGCACTGTACATACACATGTCTATCTCATCATGTCACATTTTTTTTTAGCCTTATGTGTACTGTTAACCAAAGCCTCGTATCTAAAACAATTACAGCAACTCTTTTTTGCTTAAAGTGGACCTGAACTCTTGCACAGGAGAGAAAAAGAACTCATAGAAATCCACCCTGTGTCTACCCTGTGTGTGTGTTTATAGAGACCAGTCTAGTGTAATTTAATCTCCCAACTGTCTGCTGGCGTGAGAACTAATTTGTAAACACAGGAGTTTAACCCTTTCTGTGCTCCCAGCAAACTTGGAAGTAACCACTCTGCAGAATTTCTGAAGGAGCTCCACAAGCTGTAACAAGGAAATGTTTTTTTTTCTGTAAAGGTTATCATGCTGCTGCTTATCTTTTAGAGGAGAGAGGAAGTTCTGAGTTCAGGTCCACTTTAAGAGGGGTGTAAATTCCATCTTGGATGGATTGACAGCAAACTGGAAGAAACTACGGGTCTTTTTCAGTTCACTTTTTCTCCTATGATTTCTCCTGGGTGAAATTTTTACACCTTATCAACAGAGATGTAGCGAACGGTTCCCGAACCGTTCGCCGGCGAACATCTCTGGGTCTCCTACTACTTCCGGGTCGCTATGACCCAGAGTAGTACGCCTGTGCTGCCCGGCGGAGCGCGTCCTAGATCACACTCCTGTTGCCGGGCACTCTCTGCGCATGTGCGTGACGTCATGAACGACGCCACGCACATGCGCAGAGAGTGCCCGGCAACAGGAGTGCGATCTAGGACGCGCTCCGCCGGGCAGCGCAGGCGTACTACTCTGGGTCATAGCGACCCGGAAGTAGTAGAAGGCCCAGAGATGTTCGCCCGGCGAACGATTCGGGCCATCTCTACTTATCAATAACATTTGTTTTAAACCACCTGCAAACAAGAAAATACTCAGAATAATTTTGACAGTACTTTTTCACCTACTTCTTGGTACTTTTCAATTGCGGAGATGATGAAAAATGATCTCCCAGGAAAGTGTTGTCCAACTTCCTGGGCTGGTGTCTAGCATTGGATTTTTTGGCTGGAGGGAGCAGAGCATCCTGTCCTGACTTTGGGGGCGGAGCCAAAGGCAAACAAAAGGTGGGCCAACAAGAGGAGGGGGCCTGAGACAAAAAACAGTCCAGTCCACATCAGTTGGACAGCCTTGTCCAAGGAGAAAACATGTCTGTGAATTTTAATTAGCTACTTGCTTCTGAAGCACGTCATCTTGACTAATTTTCATCTGGGACAAGTTTCTTCCTGTTTGCTCTCAATCCATCCACGATGGAATTTGCACCCCTTTTAAAGCGGACCTGAACTCAGAAGAGAACAATTTCCAGTTTTCTCTTATTTGCAAGCTGTTTTCTTTCTGGAGCAAGCTATACTGTATAACAGAGTCTGTTCTTGATTTAGGAGACAAAGTTTCGTCAAGGAGAGATATCGATCATTGAGAAGGCTCTGATAGACACTCATTTATCTGAGCACGGGGTGCAGGAACCTGTAAAGAAGAAAGAGGTAATAATACATAAGTACAACCAGCCCAGGCATTACATCTATTGTACATCCATTGTTTAGAAATGGTACTAAGCCAAGACTCCACCCGTCATGAGAGTCACATGGGGTCTGATCTGGCCAATCCACTAAACCAGCCATCTCATCAGGTACAATGAGTGATGTGGTCCAATATCACCGTCAGGTCACCTGGCAACAGCCAATGAATGACAGATATTTGTAATGATATAGGAAGTAATGGCATGCCTAGCCCTGTTATTACTGCACATAGGGGTAGTGGGGCGGGGTTAATGGCAGGCATAGGTAGGGTGGAGGATAGTCTTAGGTGAACATAGGGGGCTGTTAGTGTTAGTGGTAGGTTGGGAGGGTTAGTGATAGGTGTAGGTGGGTGTGGGTTACGGTTAGTATTAGGGGTAGGTGGGGGTAATTAAATGTTAGACATAAGTAGGGGGGAAGATAGTTTTAGGTGAATGTAGGGGGTTATTCCTACTACACTCTAAATTAAATCTATATACACACCCATTCACCAATTAACCTCTCCCTCATTGTCCACCTAACACTGTACAAAGAACCAGCCTATCCAGCCTGTTCGATGCCTCAACAGGTGCAAATCTACTCCTTAAAATTGAAATAAGCCTCTTCTTCCAGTAGAACAAGCGGGATATTTAAGGGGGGAATTTACAAAATTATGGGTTGATGCACAACACAACCATCTATACAGTTGAAAGTTCTTTTAAACCGTTATATCACCTATTAAGAAACAAAGAGCAAGTCTGATAATAAAATCTTTATATTGGGGTGGAGGGAGTTTCAGCTGCTAATTTTTACTAATTATCTTCTAGACACACATGTCGGACCTCATGGATATATTTGGCCCACCTCCGTCATCTTCCTCGAATGTCTGGGACTCCCAACATGCCAGTTCCTTGCCACCACCAAGTTCAGATGCCTTCTTTTCAGCCTGGGGTGCACCAAGTAAGTGATCTGTAGATCATAATAAATTAGAATATGTCTACACCTCTTTGTGGTCTACCCAAAGATTGCCCAGATCTACCCAAGCATCACTTAACATGCATGAACTTACACTCTTCTTACTTATTGTGTAAAGATTGTGACCAAGGTCAACCTGCAGGAAGGTGGAACCTGACCTCTTGAGGAGTATGGACTTATATATTTTACACAGTCAGCCAACTTTCCTAAACTAGAATGCACCGTAAAAGACCCCATAAGTTAAAGAGTTAAATGAATTCACCAAATTGTCTGACCCAAAATAGTGTTATATTTCTTGAGATCAGAAAGTTCCACAATGATATATAATAATGTCTACTTCTGATACAGACCAGAGCATGAGTACATCGGCTTCATCCCTGCCCTGGGATATTGTGTCTCATGGAACCCAGCTAAAGGCGGACAACACCAGTCAGAGCATCATCTTCGGCTGCGAGGCTCCATCAAACTGGGAAGAACCTCAAGCAACCAAGAGCTCTTCATCTGACCCATGGGGAGAAAAGCAAAAAGGTGAGACTGATTATGGTTCAGCTTAGCAGGATAATCCATGACTTCCGGTATTTGTATGAAAGCATCCATTTGTCTAGGTGGTCTTGTATCCAGTACATTACATCTTACCCATAATGCATTGCAGAGATAATTAATGATGTGGCAACTGAGGTGACCCCAAGTCATCAATCAGCTGTGGTGAGCTAAAATTATCCAGACGGTTAAGGGAAAAAAATTGAGACCTACAAGCCCATTAGCAGCTAGTTAATTAAACAATAACTAGAGGCCTTCATAGGCTAAATGGAATTCCTTCTCTCAATAAAGATATGCATGTTGGGAGAATTTTGGCATCTATATCAATCAGACTTAAAGGAATCTTGTAGTGAGCAGAATGTGGAGACTGCCATCTTTATGTCCTGGTCTTGCTGCCATGTTGACCTCTTACCCACTGCTGCAAATGGAGCCATAATTGAGTCAGAACAGCTAGTAGGCCTCTCCCAAACTCATAAGCTGGGGTGTCCGACAGATATCACAAGGGATGACTGGTCCAAGGTCCACTTTACAATGATTTAGGATTATTTGCATGGTGAGATCATTGCATTCGATAAATTTACATTTTCATGCTGTGGCTCCAGCTAAGTTATCTTCTTATCTGGGCCTAAATAAGCATCTTCCAGGGCCACCATAAGGAGGCTTACAGGACATTCCCCATTTTTGGTCTCAGGTCTACAGGACAATTACCTTGTATCGGGGGAAGTGGGGGCAGAGCATTCCATCGGCAGCCAGTATCTGTAGTACAATTTTCATGAAATTTCTAACTGCAACTGTTCTTCTCTTGTCTGACTTTGAAGTCCAATTTCATTGTTACATTTCCATTATTTTGCTTTTATTTTTGATCTTCTAGACCCAGAAAAAGTCATCTATGACATATTCTCACCACCTTCTCCTGCCCAGGATACCCAATCTCCATCCTCCATCAAGACAGACAACTCTTTCGGTAAGGTGGCTTTGGATATGTTGGAAGGGGCTTATCTACTTCACCCATATAAATATGTTCTTGATTATGGATGATCCAAACGTGGAAGAGACTCTAGGTTGGATCCCTGGTCCCAACGTGGAAGAGACTCTAGGTTGGATCCCTGGTCCCAACGTGGAAGAGACTCTAGGTTGGATCCCTGGTCCCAACGTGGAAGAGACTCTAGGTTGGATCTCCTGACCTCCACTCTTCAACTTAATGTATTCACAGCTTTCAAGATACTCCCTGTAGATGGCAGGAAGAGATATTGTTGTTGTTGTTTTGTTTAGTCCCAAAATACTGGTCATATCAACTCCAACTAGCTTTATTGCTGGATCACTTATGTTGATGATCTCCACACTGGATATGTTGGGATATCTCTGGAGGGTTCTCTAAATGTCATAAATAACAGTGATGTGAAATGTCTAAATTGCCAAAAGGTTCACAATGCATTCCCACCGGCAATGTGATTCATGTGGATTTAGACAGCCTAGCTAGAGAGCACAGCCATCTCTGTGACCTTGCTTTTTTGCTCTGCATGCCTGTAATAGAAGACAGGTCAGGACCTGCTGACTGGACAAGTGGAGAGCAGCAGCACACTGGTGAGCTCCTCCACATATAAGGAGGCTCCCAGTGAAATACTTTTGCTCCTCCCTCTCCAGACTGATTGCTTCCTGCCCCCCAGCTCAATGCGCCCTGAAATGTTATATTTCTAAGCATTAATAAAGGAGTCAAATCAAACCTTCCCAACGAAAAAGAGCAGGAGTACAACATCGATTACACAACCCTGGTTCTTCAACCAAGGTCAATTTATAAAGATTGTAGCAGTCCTATTAATTAGTGCGTCACCACATTCAGATTAGCATCTTCCTATATAAAAGTGCAGTAATTTAGAGAATTAGTATTATTTGTTTCTGTTTGTTTCTGATGTTTCGCTATAGATCTCAATGTAGTGTAATTTACTTCCAATTTACTAGATCCATCAATGAAGCAAAAAAGCGCTACTGTCTATGGAGAGCGGTGATACACTGCTTTTCATAAAAATCGAATTAGAGTTAGTTCTCCAGCTCCAACTCATCACATTGATGAACTTCAGTAAGGGTCCTTTCACACCAAGTTTGTTCTGATCCGGTTTTCAGAATGCTGCTGTTTTCCAGATCGCAGGTCTTTTTTAATGGTAATAACAAGAACACTGAATGTGTTCTGTTTTTTTCAAAAGGCAATCACTAACCTACATTTTTCTTGTTTCTATTGTGGCCAATAGAGAAAATCACAAATGCCGTAACATATCATTGTAAAATAACATTGCATTTGCTATTACGTTGCGATTGCATTTCACAATTTTGGGTGGATGTGATGGCGATGCTCTCTAGTGGCCACCAGTCATAATGCAGTATATAATTGCTACTATAGATTTATGAATGTCACACAGTAGCCAGAAAAGGCTGAAGATAAAATTGGGCCCCAGGCAAGATAGCAGTTTCTGCCCACTGCTGAAGGTTATCTGGCTTTTTAAGTTAGATTTGTTGGGGGCTAGCATCCACCAGGCCCCTAGACTCTCTCCAGGCCCTAGGCACTGCCTAGGTTTGTCTTGTGGATGGCCTGGCTCTGATAGCAGCCACCGAGGGCCGGATTTAGGCTAAGGCCACCTAGGCCATGGCCTAGGGCACCACATGAGGACGGGCACCAAAGCAGCAGGCTAAACTGATGCAGCATTTGCAAGCTTGCAAATGCTGCAATGCAGGAAAGCAGGTGAGTGCCTGACCGCGGTATTCTGCTGCTAGCCGCCTGTGCAGCAGCCACCTTGCTCTCTCTGCATGCTTGCATTGTGGCCGGCGGCTATGGACTTGGGCTGCATTGGAGACAAAGGGGAAGAGGAAGCTTCTGCGCTGGAGACAAGTGGAAAAATGAATGACACTGATGGCTGCTGCAGTGTGAAGGCGAGCTGGCTACCTATACTGAAAGGGGAGAGGGTGGTAAAAGGAGGGATTAAGGGAGTCATCTGGTTACCTATACTGGAGGGAAAGGCGGGGAGTGGTCATCTGGCTACCTATACCGAAGGGGGCGGCTAGTGACAGTGGCCTTGGGCGGTAAAGAGTACAAATCTGGCCCTGCAGCCACCAGTTTGCATTGCTGCACACATGCGATAGAATGTGATTTTTAAAATGATTATTTACATGTACAGGGCCGGTCCTGGACTTTCTGCTGCCTGAGGCAAAGATCGTGAAGGCGCCCCCCCCCCCCCCCCCCCCGGGAACAAGGCCGATACCCCCCCCCCCCTTTCCTTAAAACAAAATGAAAGAAGACAGCTTCAGTTTCACACTGGATCTAAAGACAGCAAGCAATGGGCAGCGCTCACAGGCTGCAAGTGAAGTGAAAGCTCACTTCTACTGTACCTGTTTTGAATGCAAGGTGTGTAACCTGCCCGTTAGTCGAGCTCTGCATACTTGTGCAGGTAGTCAATTCAGGTGCAGCGTCTGTTTGGAAGCGCTGCCATTTCCTTCTGCTTCACACTGGATCTGCTGGTGTGTATCCCTGTCTGTCTCCATCTGCTTGTTCTCCCTCCTGTCTTTCTTAGCGGAACTAAGCCTGATACACCCTTTCAATTACGATTAGCCAATCATTGACCAATTTTACCACCTGCCTTCATGTAGTATAAGGGATACCTACATAATCTGTTCATAGTGTGCAATATCTGCTGCCCAGCCTCATACTACATGACGCAGGTGGTAAAATTGGTCAGTGATTGGCCAATCATAATTGAAAGTGTGTGCCAGGATTTAAATGAATCATGTATAATCCAGGGAGTGGGACCGAGTTGGTTTGCTGAGACAGTGTGTTGGTTGGGTGTGGAAAGGAATCGTGACGATTCCTCTCCACACGGTGCACCTGACCCAACCAACACAATATGGTAGGGACATTAGACTATGACTATGGTAGGATTAGAGTGTGAGCTCCTCTGAGGACAGTCAGTGACATGACTATGTACTCTGTAATGTGCTGCAGAAGATGTCAGTGCTATATAAATACATAATAATAATATGGTAGGACATTAGACTATGACTATGGTAGGATTAGAGTGTGAGCTCCTCTGAGGACAGTCAGTGACATGACTATGTATTCTGTAAAGTGTTGCAGAAGATGTCAGTGCTATATAAATACATAATAATAATATGGTAGGACATTAGACTATGGTAGGATTAGAGTGTGACCTCCTCTGGGGACAGTCAGTGACATGACTATGTATTCTGTAAAGTGCTGCAGAAGATGTCAGTGCTATATAAATACATAATAATAATATGGTAGGACATTGGACTGTAACTATGGTAGGATTAGATTATGAGGACAGTTAGTGACATGACTATGCAGGGGTAACTCTAGAAACTTTTAAGTGACAGTGCTATGTAGATACCTATGCACACGTAGCAAAAAAATCTGCATGCCCACACACTGGAAAGTGGCTGTGACCATACAATAGAAAGTGCCCATGGTCATATTTGGTCATGGACAGGCCCAAATGTACTTTAGATAAGTAGCAATGTTATTCAAAGAGTGAGCCCGCCCAGAACAACAAGTATCCTTAGAAATGACTGGAGCACTGGAATTTACTGTACTGTGTTTACTAAAAACTAACCTTCCCATAATGTATCCACACCATACAATTTTTTTGGCAGATTTACTTGCCAGATCGATTATTTCCAGCATGTCCGATCTGAAGATCGATCGATTTTCTGGGTGATTTTCTGATCGATTTCCATAGAAGTAAATATTCAGAAAATCAATCGATCTTCAGATCGGACATGCCGGAAATAATCGATCTGGCAGGTAAATCTGCCAAAAAAATTGTATGGTGTGGATACAACATAAGGGAGGTTCATAATGATGTGTGCGGCTGGTTAGAGCACCATTACTTACCTACAGCCCATACAACATGTGCCATCTTCTCCACCTGATCACCAGGTTCTATCAGCTTTTATCATTCCTGGCATAGTTACATGGATGCCACAATGCATGCTGGGAGATGAGGTCCCTGGATGCGAGTACACTGTACTTGCATCCATGGACTACATCTCCCAGCATGCATTGCGGCACACATGTGCATGACTGCCAAGAATTACAAAGTGAGCAGAAGCTGCCGGTCGCGTGGAGAAGATGGTGCATATTGTATTGGCCGGCGTACAAAGATCTACATTAGGGCTAATGTCCCCTGAAAATATAGAATGTAGATGTGGTAAATATGGTAATTGTTAAAGAACACCTGTAATATCATTAAAAAAAAAAAATAACTTACCTGGGGCTTCTAAACAGCCCCCTGCAATCGCCGTGTGCCTGCATCGGGACAAAACGATCCTCAGGTCCCCCGCCGTGGCTCACTTTTGTTTTTCCGGTCAGGCGCCGCCACTGTGCTTGTGCGGAAGCCCTGGCCACGGGCTTCCTGACTCCCGCTCACATAGCCGAGAGCATCCGCCACAGTACGAGAAAACCTTGTACTGCACCTCTACAGGACACTCCCGGGGACGTGAGTGGGAGTGAGGTCGTGTGCAGCCAGGAACACACAAGCGCAGTGGCCACGCCTGACCGGAAAAAACTAAAGTGAGCCGCGGCGGGGGACCCGAGGATCATTTTGTCCCAATGCGGGCACACAGTGATTGCAGGGGGCTGGTAGAAGCCCCAGGTAAGTTATTATTATTTTTTTTAATGATATTACAGGTGTCCTAAATGCCATTAGCAGCAATGAGCCAGGACGTAGTAACAACAACAAAAAAAAAAAAACACACATATCCATACAGGAAAACAAGGGGCTGTCCTGCAGCAAATAAAACAAGTAACCAGCAGGGAAAGGGTGTAAATTTACACACGGGCAGCATCAGCAATAAATCTGCCATGCTGAGGAGAGCAGAGAAGGAATGAATAGCCAGGCAGAGGGAAGAAGAAAGTCAGGAGATAAAGGAATGTGAGCCGATAGCTTACCAGGCTGACTGCAGACACACGGAGGACACGGTAACCAAGGGGAGGGGGATGGAGAGAGTCAGGCTCCCCTCCTCGGCTGCCTCTGCCATCACTTTTGCTTACAGACAGAGAACTCCTCGGCTCTCAGTCCGCGCAGGCTGCTCAGCACTCCCTCCTGACAGGCTTCCTCAGGCTCCACAGTGACGTCACGTAGAGCACGCAGCACGCTGGATGTATCAACAGGAACAGCACCATGGGGGAGGGAGCCTGAGGGGGAGAACAGCCTGTAGCCTTAGAAGTATTATTGTAATAGATCAGGCGTCTCCCCCTCTGCTCTTGTGGAACAGTCCAAATAACCGGCTAGATACATTGCCGGTAAAAACATTTTTCCGGCAGCGGAGAGATACCAGCCGGGTGGCAACCCTAGCCTGGTGCCGCCCCTCCACTTCCTGCCGCCTGAGGAACCCGCCTCACCCCGCCTCATGGGCGGGCCGGCCCTGTACATGTAGTTAAAACAGATGTCTGTATGGTCATACTGACCTCCAATAGCTTGTTATTACATGTTACTAAACCTGCAGTTGTTGCCTGGCATTGAAAGTGTAAAGGTGGCCATACACGATACAATAAAATGATCCGATTTTACAGCAAGTCGATAAATAAGATTGGATTTCCCGAAAAATCGAAAGCTTTTTTTTCATTCGAGCAAGAAATACGATCGGATTTCCCGTTTTTATTCGATAACAGTTGATTGGGAGTGCTGGATTTTTCTGATCAATTTTTATGAAAATTGAATGGTATGTGGTAGGTTGCCAGTTTATTAATATACACACCCAAGCAATTTTCTCAGAGTTTCCAATTATTTTTATCATAATTGGGGAAAAATGTAACATAGGTGTGTGGTACATTGGTCAGATTTTTGAAATATTACAATTAGTCACAGAAATTGATTGCAATTCTTGAATTGAACAGATATTTAAAAAATATTGTATAGTGTGTGGCCACCTTAACCACCCTGGCGTTCTATTGAGATCGCCAGGGCGGCTGCGGGAGGGTTTTTTTTTAATTAAAAAAAAACTATTTTATGCAGCCAACTGAAAGTTGGCTGCATGAAAGCCCACTAGAGGGCGCTCCGGAGGCGTTCTTCCGATCGCCTCTGGCAAGCATAAGTAACAAGGAAGGCTGCAATGAGCAGCCTTCCTTGTTTGGCTTTCCTCGTCGCCATGGCGACGAGCGGAGTGACGTCATGGACGTCAGCCGACGTCCTGACGTCAGCCGCCTCCGATCCAGCCCTTAGCGCTGGCCGGAACTATTTGTTTCGGCTGCGCAGGGCTCGGGCGGCTGGGGGGACCCTCTTTCGCCGCTGCTCGCGGCGGATCGCCGCAGAGCGGCGGCGATTAGGCAGCACACGCGGCTGGCAAAGTGCCGGCTGCGTGTGCTGCTTTTTATTTGAACAAAATCGGCCCAGCAGGGCCTGAGCGGCACCCTCTGGCGGTAATGGACGAGCTGAGCTCGTCCATACCGCTAAGGTGGTTAAGGCAGATCATACATACATTGATTTTCCCATTCAACCCTCTTACACAACATGTCTGATAAATTGAAATTCTAATTGATTTTGGACTAAAATCGATCAGAAGTATCAATCAGACAGGAAGGAAAATTGGGGCGGGGCAGGAGCTGTAGCCAATAGATGGGCTATGGTGTTGAGCTGCATCTCAGAGTGGAATGCTGCAGTCCGATCATTTCTCAATAGATTTCCAGCTGAAGTATATTGAGAACCGGTATACAGTGTGTCTGAAAACAATCAATCGCACTGATTCCGATCAGAGAGAGGTTGATAATTTTTCCGCACTGGAGTGGCATCTTCTGGATTTCGTCAGTAACTAATTAATTAAAAGTCCATTTAGTAATTTGTTCTGAAACGTTGGCCTCAATTCACTAAGATCATGCTGGAGATAATAAGGCAAGAGAAAACATACATAAGTTTTCACAGTGAGAGAGTTATCTGATCTCTTCAGTCTTTACGTTAACTCCTCTGTAGTTATTTTCACACACAGTTAATTAACAGCCTGTCTTTAACTTTAGAATTTTGGAGTAATTTTAAGGACTGAAAAGTTAACTTTAGAGATCTTTACCCAGAAGAGTTAACTTTAGGTTTGCCTGAGGTCAAATGTTTTCTGAATACGACATGCCTTATCACCATGGTAACAACTCTAGAATTGTTATTAAAGACAGAAGATAAGCTTAGCGAATTGAGGCCATTATCAATTAGCTTCAGCGAGGTGTAAATTTGCCTTCAAATGACATTAGGCCGGTCTTATACTGTTTCATATTTGTTTGCTACTGTGTTTAATGTTTAGAGCAAAAATGTAATTTTCAGTTTCATCCCACTTTAACGGAAGCAGGAAAATCGGGCACATATGAGAAGTAGACAAATCAGGCTCCACTATTGACTTTAATGTTAAATATCGACTATTGGCTGCAAAACTGGACGAATCAGGCGCCCGTTAAACTGTTTCGCGCCTCTTGTTATTTATCATTTTTTACAATACTAAAAAAGAAAATATCGTTATAAAATTCATTTTCACAATTATCATTTTTTAAATTATTATTTTCACTTTTCAGTATTCTGACATTGTACTTTTTTTTAATCAATTTTACTTTCGTTTTTAGAATTATAATTATGTTAATTATCGTTTTGACATGTAATTTTACTTTTTTATCAATGTTACATTCTTTTTAACATTTTCAATTTCGGGGGTCTTTTTTAGAATTATAATTATGTTCATTATCATTTTGACATGTAATTCAACTTTTTTATTATTTTTACAATCTTTTTGAGATTTTAATTTCGGGGTCTTAGGGTTAGGCACCACCAAGGGGGTCTTAGGGTTAGGCACCACCAGGGAGGTCTTAGGGTTAGGCCCCAACAGGGCTCTTAGGGTTAGGCCCCAACAGGGGGTCTTAAGGTTATGCACCATCAGGAGGGGTCTTAGGGTTAGGCACCACCAGGGCTCTTAGGGTTAGGCACCACCTGGGGGGGGGGTCTTTGGGTTAGGCCCCAACAGGGGGTCTTAAGGTTATGCACCATCAGGAGGGTTCTTAGGGTTAGGCACCACCAGGGGTCCTAGGGTTAGGTACCACCAGGGGGGTCTTAGGGTTAGGTACCACCAGGGGGCTCTTAGGGTTAGGCACCACCTATGGGGGTCTTAGGGTTAGGCACCACCAGGGGAGTCTAAGGGTTAGGGATAGGTAGAAGGAAGGTTCTGTGTGAGAGTAGGGTTTGGTTTACTAGTAAAAAGACAAACTTTAACTCTATTTTTTCAATCACCTAAATCAGTAACACTAAAATACCATTAGATTGAGGCAAAAGTTGTTATATTACACTTAAAAAAAAACAGCCACTAAAATTTTTCTGAAATTAAAAAATATATGATTAAGATTACAACTAATGTTTTGTACCATTTCATTTATACTTTACATGTATTTTTACAGTAACAGACGTAAACACGGTTAAACATAAACTATGTGTCTCTGGAATAACAGCAATCGTCAAAAATGAGTTTTAAACAAAGTTATAATTTAAACCGAAATGTATTTGTAAACCAATATTTTTATACTTATTATCGTAAAATAAGGAATTCGGCTGTATCCTTGTAATGATCGCTGCTGCAGCAGCTATTGCTGGAAGTAGTAGTGCTGCAGCTCAGGCAGTTCTGATCTATTTCCATGCAAGCTGCATAGCTTTGTCTGTCTTTCCCTGCTGTCAGCTTGTGACTGATTATCATTCACCTGTGTGGGAATCTGCATGTCTGCTCCCATTGGATGACCTCAGTATAAAGATCTGCTTCCTGCAGGGTTTCCTTGGGTTTTCATAGCTTCAGTGTAAGCCAGTCTTGCTGTCGCTTTAGCCCCCGATCGTGTTTCTTGTTATAAAGATACTTTGCTGGTCTTTGCATCATATATTGGTTCATTGCCAATATATATGCATACCAGCACGTTTATTATTTTCCTTGTATTTGTGTTACGTTGATACATCAGTGTCGCTGATGTATACGTACACGAACTGTTTATATCCTGTGTGCAGTTAGTCAGCTTTCCAGCACGTTTTGGTAGGTTGCGCGTACCGTGACCACCCGTGCTGAGGTAGTTACCCTGCTCCTGGTTCTGTTTGTGGATTGCGTTCATCTCTGCGAAGAGATAACGAATCCTTCTGAATCCTGTTCTGTTACTGTTTGTGGATTGCGTTCATCTCTGCGAAGAGATAACGAATCCTTCTGAATCCTGTTCTGTTACTGTTTGTGGATTGCGTTCATCTCTGCGAAGAGATAACGAATCCTTCTGAATCCTGTCCTGTTACTGTTTGTGGATTGCGTTCATCTCTGCGAAGAGATAGCGAATCCTTCTGAGTCCTGTTCCCTGTATTACTCCAGTCCTAGTCAGCGTTCCTGCTTATGTCATATATCGGTTCATTGCCGATATATACATATGTTAGTCAGAAGTTACAAATAGTTTCATTGATAGCTGTAATTGTAATACGCTAGGAAAACATACTTATTGTATATTTATCTGTGTTACGTTCATCTATCTCGATCCTGCTATTTCCTGACTGTCCTGTCCTGTCTTTGTGAGGCACGCCATCGCCGCAACGCATTGGCTGCCTCATTCCAGTCTGTCTGGTTTTGGACGCTTGCTGTCGCTAAGTAGCCGCTAGCTAGCAAGCGTTCATTCTGTCTACCTGTCCTGATCTCCTCAGTTCTGGTTTGTGCGCTCAGCGCTACTTTGCGCTGAGACGTTATAACGAAAGCATTGTTTGTGGCTGTCAGATCTGCACCGGCTCTGTGCGCCACAATCTCCTATTGGAGTCAGTCCTCCCCTCCACTATACTAGGGATAGCCTGTTTCCTGGTGCTAGTGTGTGTACCTCCTCCACGCCAGCTCATGCGTTGCATGCTGACTGTGGAGAATACACCACCAAGCCTTACATTATGAAAACCCCATTACCAATCCCCATTGTGGGGGGGATTCCCAGAAAGTATGACACTGTTAATTATGGTTCCTGTTCCTTTAAGAAATTTGAAGAACTTAGCTCTGAAACAGAAAATGAGTTTTTCTCTGAATGTGCCAGGTTCCTGGCCAATCCTGATCTCCAAGCGACTCCTGTTTCAACCTGGGCACTCCAACTAAGTTATATTTTGTTTAAAGGGGAATTATTCCAGTGGGCATTTGATGTTCTCAATCATTCCGATTTGAAAGAGAGACCGCTGGAATTTCTAGCGTTTGTGATCCATAACTGGTTGCGCATAGATCCATTGCCTTTTCCTCTTAATGAACTCCTGGCAGCAGGTCAATCAGCTACTCCTTCAATTGCTTGCAAAAATGTTCAGCAAGCAGAAGGTGTTACTGATAATTTTCCTGCAGCCTTGAATAAATCACCAAGAACAGCAGGGAAAACAGCAGGGTCTAAGGCCAAACGCAAACGTTCTAAGAAACGTGTCCGATCTGCAGAGTTGTTATCCTTAGCGACTGAGACCTATAATGAGATTCTGCCATTAACAGATAATGAAATGCAATTGTCTTTCAGGGGAGTTAAATGGACTTATGAAACTACTAATGAACTTTCCTCCCTGGCTAGGGAAAATAAAGATTTTTGTTTAAAAGAATTATCTGAGTATGATTATGAGGAGATATTACAGAGTATTGAACAAATCAACTTATTTGTGAAGCAAGGAAAGTTTGCATACACTACAGTTCAGCACTTGCTACAGGTATTGGAGATTCTTAGGAATAAGGAATCTGCCAATCACCTGCTAATTAACCTAATATATGTCCCTGCTACAATCATATCTGCAAACCATGATCTGCCTGTTAAGTATGCTTGGAATCCTCCATTTGAGAAAGGAGAGATGGAAGCTCTGGTCAATGAATGGAAGAATGATTCAAGTTCATTTTGTCAATTTTACAGTGCAAAAAGTGAATTAGTATTGAATGCATGCATTAAGTCTGCCTATAACCTAATAAAAACTGGTGTGTGTGGGTATGACTTTGTGGCTCCATTGATTGATGTGTGGGAACTGATTTTGGATGATTTTTATGTGACTCCGAATTTGCAAATTTGGCGTTCTGACCCGCCTGCTTCAGCACCTTTGGCTGATTCAGCAGGTGATTCGGAGCTCTTTTTGTGTGAAATTGAAGTTCCTGCAATTCCACCCTGTACCATGGATAACTCAGTGTTACTTACCAGTAAAACAGAAGCCACTGATACATTCTTAACCTTGCCCTGTGCAAATTTCTCAGCAGAGAATCCAGAGGTCCTGCTGACTTCCGAGTCCAGCCTAGCCAGTACTCATAACTCTTTGTTCAGTGAAACAGACACCAGAAAAATCTTGCCTGTCTCTGCAAACACTTCTGCAGAAATTACCTGTGTTAATAAAGTTCAACTCCTGTCTGATCCAGCAGATGCCAATAGATGCACTACATCAGTTTCCGAGTCCCAGCAATCCTGTCTAGACACCTCAGAACCCCAGCATCTGAATTTTCCAATTTTACAAATGAATGGTGATTCAGATGCGCAAACATTGTGTCTTGATCTTCCTGTTTCTACACCTCGCTCTAGTTTCGTGAATAGCTCAGAGCATCTGCTCTGTGAACCTGAAATCGCAGAATTATTACCTTGTTCAGAAAATGTTCCAATAAATTTGCCCTGTACCATGAATTGTGCAGTAGATCTCTCCAATGAAACTCAGGTCACAGAATCATTATGCTGTCCAGCAGGTGCTTCCATGGTTTTGCCCTGCAATATGGACTGTTCAGTGATCCTGTCCAGTGAAGCTGTGGTCGCAGAGTCTTATGCTTCACCCAGTACTTTGGATATTTCAAACCCTCTAGCAGAAGGGTCTGAGGCACTGCTTACCTCAGTTGGTGTTGCAGTAATATTCACTTGTCTAGCAGCTGTTTTGGAATTACAGTCTGCTCTAATAAAACTTGATGAATTTCTGCCCAGCAAAGCAGAAGCCATTGAAATATTGTCCTCGTCAGCAAGTGTGTTAGATACCTTGCCCTGTACACAGTCTGATTTAACCAATGTTGAGTCCCTCTCCAGTGTTGTAACAGCCGAGGAACTCCAGCCCTGTCCTCTGAATGTTTCAGAAGTCTTGCCCTGTAACATGGATAATTCTGATTCTCTGGTCAAAATAATAGAAATCTCATAATTTCAGTCCGGTCTGATAAGTGTTCCTGAAACCCAGCCCTGTATCCTGAAAGATTCTGGTTCTCTGGCCGCTGTGGCAGAGGTTCCAGAGTCCCCTTCCTGTCCAGGGAATTCCTCAGTTTTGCCTAGTCCAGTGGGGGCTGCTGCAATACTGACTTGTTCTGCAGCGCCTCATGAGCTCCAATCCAGTGTATTAAATGAGTCTCTGTCCAGTCCAGAGGTAGTTGTGGAGTCCCTATCTGGTTCAGTGCATACATCAGAAGATTTGTCCTGTCTTGTTAGTGCCCCTGAATCTGATTTGTTACTGACTTTGCTGGAATCAGCGACATCTAAGTCTGATCCAGCATTCTCGTGTAAAAGTCCAGTAGTTGCGAAGTTTAGTCATGATGATTTTTTTTTGGCCAGTCCTGGTTTTGGTCCTGTCTTGGCTGACCCTGAGGCTCACAGTTCCTTGACATGCCCAGAGGTTTCTCTTGTGCCGGTGTGCCCAGATGTTCTTTGTGTGCCAGAATGCCCAAGTGTGTCTAAGGTGTTAGCGTGCTCTGATGCTTCCTTAGTGGGAACACGTTCTGATGTTGCCAGTCTGCCTGCATGCCCAGAGATGGTTCTGGTCCCTGAAAGCCCTGATATTGATGTTTGTCCTTGTGGCCCTGACTCGGGAATTGCCCTAGGTTCCATAGGGGTTCTTGATAGTTCTCCATGTGAGCCTAAGGGGCATTCTGACCTATGGGGATCTCTTTGGAGCTTCAAGGTGTTCTGGGAGGTCTCTGAGAAAACTTGTCCTGGTGCCTTGGACTGGTTCAACAGTGGGTTTTGTGTTGGTAAAGACAGTACCGGTGGGCATTGCAAAGGCTTTGGCGTTTCTGAACGGTTCCTGGAAGGCGGTGGGTATCGCTCAGGGAATTTCGGAGGGCTTTCTTCTGGAAATCATGGTTCTGATGGGTGTCACACTGGGGCTTGTAGTACTGATGGGCATGGTTCTGTAGGTTCTGGTTCTGATGGGTCCAGTCTTGTGGGGACTGATTCTGGAATTCGGTCTTGCCGGGCTGTCCCGGTCATCATGAATTATCAGTCAGACTGTTTTGTTGGGAATTTCAGTTTTGAAAAGCGTCTGGAATCCGCTTTTAAGGGCGGGGGTACTGTAATGATCGCTGCTGCAGCAGCTATTGCTGGAAGTAGTAGTGCTGCAGCTCAGGCAGTTCTGATCTATTTCCATGCAAGCTGCATAGCTTTGTCTGTCTTTCCCTGCTGTCAGCTTGTGACTGATTATCATTCACCTGTGTGGGAATCTGCATGTCTGCTCCCATTGGATGACCTCAGTATAAAGATCTGCTTCCTGCAGGGTTTCCTTGGGTTTTCATAGCTTCAGTGTAAGCCAGTCTTGCTGTCGCTTTAGCCCCCGATCGTGTTTCTTGTTATAAAGATACTTTGCTGGTCTTTGCATCATATATTGGTTCATTGCCAATATATATGCATACCAGCACGTTTATTATTTTCCTTGTATTTGTGTTACGTTGATACATCAGTGTCGCTGATGTATACGTACACGAACTGTTTATATCCTGTGTGCAGTTAGTCAGCTTTCCAGCACGTTTTGGTAGGTTGCGCGTACCGTGACCACCCGTGCTGAGGTAGTTACCCTGCTCCTGGTTCTGTTTGTGGATTGCGTTCATCTCTGCGAAGAGATAACGAATCCTTCTGAATCCTGTTCTGTTACTGTTTGTGGATTGCGTTCATCTCTGCGAAGAGATAACGAATCCTTCTGAATCCTGTTCTGTTACTGTTTGTGGATTGCGTTCATCTCTGCGAAGAGATAACGAATCCTTCTGAATCCTGTCCTGTTACTGTTTGTGGATTGCGTTCATCTCTGCGAAGAGATAGCGAATCCTTCTGAGTCCTGTTCCCTGTATTACTCCAGTCCTAGTCAGCGTTCCTGCTTATGTCATATATCGGTTCATTGCCGATATATACATATGTTAGTCAGAAGTTACAAATAGTTTCATTGATAGCTGTAATTGTAATACGCTAGGAAAACATACTTATTGTATATTTATCTGTGTTACGTTCATCTATCTCGATCCTGCTATTTCCTGACTGTCCTGTCCTGTCTTTGTGAGGCACGCCATCGCCGCAGCGCATTGGCTGCCTCATTCCAGTCTGTCTGGTTTTGGACGCTTGCTGTCGCTAAGTAGCCGCTAGCTAGCAAGCGTTCATTCTGTCTACCTGTCCTGATCTCCTCAGTTCTGGTTTGTGCGCTCAGCGCTACTTTGCGCTGAGACGTTATAACGAAAGCATTGTTTGTGGCTGTCAGATCTGCACCGGCTCTGTGCGCCACAATCTCCTATTGGAGTCAGTCCTCCCCTCCACTATACTAGTGATAGCCTGTTTCCTGGTGCTAGTGTGTGTACCTCCTCCACGCCAGCTCATGCGTTGCATGCTGACTGTGGAGAATACACCACCAAGCCTTACAATCCTGTCCCCTTTTTTCATAGCGCCTCTATTTTATACACGCACTTTAACCCTATCTTCACTTGATATCTTCCCCACCCTCACCAACACACTTAAGGCTCGTACCTACTGGAAGATGGATCGGGGAACCCACAGCGATGTGATCTGACAAAAGAGCATTCCCCGATCCATCTTCCTACCGATGGTGAACACAAGATGGGACACGCCGGGCGCAAACAAGAGTTCAAACGATCGTGGCACTTTGGGTGGAAGTCATCGGGGATCTTGAAGATCTGATCCGAACTGAACGCAAAATGATGCTTGTTTAATTGCGCACATATATCCACATCATGAATTTGTGGAAGTGATCGCGCATCGTGAAATAAAATCACTGGTTGCGGGAAAAATTGCTTAAAAAATTGTGACTGGAGTACGTAGCTTAGGACTAACCCTATCCTAGTTAGCCTCATACTTCAGACACCTTAAGTACCCCTGATCTTTCTATAGCTCAGAAGCCTCAGATGATACTTGGCTTCAACATTGATTTTGCATGAGCCACATTGTGCATGAGTTGTTCAGTTTTCCGATCCGTTCGCTATCTGCTCACAGTGTTCCCCCTCTGCTGCTGCCGTCCATTTGCGTCCCTGCATGCTGGAAACTCTATTATATACCAATCTCAGAGCCCCGGCAGAAGTATCACAGGTTCCTATTGGTTTGCAATAGACCAATTGAATCGTTCCTGCCAAGGAGGCGTTTCATTGGTCCAGTGCACTAATCGGTGAAAGTCCACTACTCCATTGTGTCTGGATAAACTGCATGTGACCCATCCTTGCTCGTTGAGATGCACCAAACACATGCGTTATAAACGGACTGATATGATTGGATCCTATTTTTTGACATAGGATCCCCGTTCATGTTTGTTCTGATGTGGTCCGTTGCGGAAGCGGAACGTTTTTTATGCCAGTGTGAAAGGAGTCATACATCTGTCTCTAACCAATATTACCATCTATATACTAGAATTATTGAGCAGCTATGTTCCTCAGAATCTTGCTCCCCTCCTTCCCATGAAAAGAGAGTGACAGAGCAGCAGGAAGACGTACCTTGCATTGTTTCTGCCAGTTACTGGTCTAGATTTTGACTTATCCCTGAAATAAATTTCATAACTTTAGAAAATCTCCTGGAATCAGTCAGGAACACCAAGGCCAGGTGTCGAAGCTCCCGGGAACAGATGTGTGTCAAGTATTGGAGAACAATGACGTTAATACAGATACAAGAACACATAGGGTCGGCTGGGTCAAGCCTACATATTTATGGAACAGCTGCCCAGAAGACATGCCTTAGGGTAGTCACACAGTCCAAGCATGGTCCATCACCTTCTCAGACCTGTGATCATTTTATAGCAAGCCAGCATACTGATTGATGTATTTATTGTATTCATTTATGTGGTGCTGACAGACCTCCGCAGGGCTTGGAGAGGACACTGAACTGGTCACATACCGCCAATCCCTGTCCCAAAAGGCGCATTTATGTCTCTGACGTAGTTATACAGATGTGTTTTTTTTAAAATGGCCCTTAAAGTAGTACGAAACCCAGCATTTCCTCTTTGTTGTAAAAGGTTATTTACAGTACAAAATCTACTACTACGAAAAAAAATAGTAGCAGAACAGCATTCAAAACAGTTAAAACACATTTGTTATTCAGTGGAAAGCCCCTTAAAGAGACTCTGAAGCGAGAATAAATCTCGCTTCAGAGATCATAGTTAGCAGGGGCATGTGTGCCCCTGCTAAAACTCCGCTATCCCGCGGCTAAACGGGGGTCCCTTCACCCCCAACCCCCCCCCCCCCCCCTGCAAAATCAACTACCAACTTGGTCGTAAATTTTGCTTTTCCTGGAGGCAGGGCTAACGGCTGCAGCCCTGCCTCTCAACGCGTCGCCGCCTCTCCCCCGCCCCTCTCAGTGAAGGAAGACTGAGAGGGGCGGGGGAGAGGCGGAGGTACGCGTCTGATAGACGCGCGGGAGGCAGGGCTGCGGCGGTTAGCCCTGCCCCAATGCGGAAGCGCTCCCCCGCTGTACGGAGGGGATTTGGGGGATCAGGGACCCCCGTTAAGCTGCGGGATAGCGGCGTTTTAGCAGGGGCACACATGCCCCTGCTATCTATGAGGTCTAAAGCGAGATTTATTCTCGCTTCAGACTCTCTTTAAGACCCCGTGCACACGCTGGATTCCTGCAAACGACGGGGGATCTCTGACAAAACCAGCCTTATCAGCCTGCCGACAGACTGTACACACTAGCAAACTGTCGGCAGAACGGCCGCCCCGCAGGCGTCAATGGCAGGAATCCGGCATGTGTACACGCCTTTAAGCTTCTGGCCACATCCAAAGATGTGATAACATTATCTTTTGTTTACAATCCTTTGTTGTTGCAATTAGTATACAGCCAGCTGACACTGAGCTGCACACACTGTAGAACCAGAGAAAGCTGAGAAGTGATCATTGGATACATTATAATATATAAACACAGCAGCTATGCAGTAAAATGCAAAGGCAGCTTTCAGAGCAGATAAACTGTACTTGTTATTTTTTAGAGAGACAATATTACTTGTGCACAAAAGCAAATATAACTGTATGGGTGATTAAAAAAAAGTAGCAAAACACATTTTTATTGAATGTTTTGAAATTGTCACTTTAGTTTTTCTGGGAAACTCGCATTGCGACATGAAATAAACAGTTGTATCTATTCCCCTACTCTGAAATAGCACTTTTATTTGGAATCCCAGTTTTATTTTGTGTTTAAAAGCTAAAGAAAAAGTAGCAGGATTATTGCTGCAACCTATCCTATATTGTATTATTTCCTACTGTCCCTTTTTATTTTTACTTATCTTTACATTCTGTTCGAGATGCTGCTGTCTAAAAAATAATAATCCATCTTTTGTTTTCAGAGCTGGACTTCCTTGGAGACTTCCTCCCCACCATCACAAAACCAGCGATAGACAGTCCAGAGTTAAAAGCTGAAGAACCCCTCCCAGATCCCAGCGCCAAGCCTCGCCCCAAAACTCCAGAGCTCTTCTTGGAACCGGCCGCCCGTTCCCTGGTCAACCTGAACAGTCTGATTGTCCCGGAAACCTCCATCAAAGTCAAAAACCCTTTCCTTTCAGGTATTGGGGATTTACAACTTTATTACACCTAAAACTAATCAGAGGCCTAGTTATCAAAGTGTGATTTTCATCATTTGTCCCACCATATTTATAAAAAAGCGGTTATTGAATTTTTAAGAAGCAAAACTCGCTATAAGGAAGAAGGTTCATAATGGTGTGTGCTGCTGGAGGTGCGGGAAAATCGAGACACCATTACTTACCTATGGAGTGCTGTTCCTCTGGCCCCTCCATCTTCTCACACCCACCGCAGCTTCACCCGTTATTGCCAGCAGGGGTCACTCGCACACCGCGATGCATGCCATGAGATATAGTCCGGGAGAAGCTGTACTCGCATCTCCTGGACTACCGTATTCACTCAAGTATAAGCCGAGATTTTGGGACCAAAAAGGTGGCCTGAAAGTGGGAGTCTCAGCTTATACTAGAGTCACAACCCCACTATGCACAAATGTAAATACTCCCCCCCTCCCCCAGCATACCACTGCCATAGGTACAACGGAACTGTGTTGCACATTTTAGAAATACCATTAGTGTGAGTATTGTCCTTTTTTTTTTAGATTTTAACCTTGTTGCAAATAAGCAGCTAGATGAGTCAGAACTCCTGAACTGTATACTCATTCTGGGACAGTTTCAGTTTTTAGAATATACAGTATTAGAGGCAGATACCGTAAGTAGAATTTTGAAATGGAAATAAGCAATGGCTCCTCACATATTTCCCTTTTTTCAGCTTTCCTTTAACCAGGATTTTAGGTATATAGAAGGATTTTTTTTACTGTATGTTTCATAAACTAATCAAGGCCAGGCAGTGGGAAAAAGAAGGTGTTGCTCTTGTTGTGTCCAGTGTTGGACTAGAAAAAGATATATTGTACTGCTACACTCTTAATATCCAAACCCCAAGACTGGACATTAAAACCACTTAAGGACCAGCTAACGCCCATAGGCGTCGGCAGGTCTTAAGTGGTTTCCCATGGAAACGGCCGCTCGAGCGTCCTTTCCATGTCAGTTCACGGAGGGTGTCTCCGTGAACAGCCGGAGAGCCGTCGATCGCGGCTCGCCGGCAAAATGTAAACACGCGGGGAAGAAATCCCCGCTGTTTACATCATACGGCGCTGCTGCACAGCAGCGCCGTGACATAGATCGGCGATCCCCGGCCTCTGATTGGCCGGGGATCGCCGGCATATGATAGGCTGAAGCCTATCCTTCAATGCGCAGGACGGATATCCGTCCTGCGCAGCCCATGGAGGGAGAGGGAGGGACGGGAAGGCAGGGAGCGCCGAAAACGCTGCGGAGGGGGGCTTTGAAGAGCCCCCCGCAAAGCACAGCAAGCTGGCGGCGATCAGACCCCCCCCCCAGCAGGACATCCCCCTAGTGGGGAAAAAAGGGGGTAAGTCTGATCGCCCTGGCTAAATCCTGATCCTGGCTGGAGTGCCCACGCAGCACAGATCCTGCAAAACACCCCTGGTCCTTTCCATGTTATCCTCGAGATTCCAGAACCTGTCTTTTTGGAAATATAAGATGCTCTGGATTATAAGACGCACCTAGGTTTAGAGGGCAAAAACCAGGGGGAAAAAAATCTGCTACACTTGGTACATCTGTAGTGCAGGGGCGTCTTGTGGATGTTTTCCCTCCAATTATTGTGCACCTCTTTTGTACCCCCTTTATTTCTTGTGTCCTTCCATGTCCTCCTGTGCCCCCCATGTGCCCCCCATGTGTCTTCCTGGGTCCCCGTTTTTCTTCCCCATGTGTCAGCCTGTGCCCGTTTTTGTCCCCGTGTCCTCCTTGTCCCCCTTTTGTTCCCCTGTGTCTGATATATGTCCTCTGAGTCGTCCCCCCCCCCCCATGCAATGTAATTACATTGCAGGGGGGGAGGTGTGGAGGACAAAGAGGGGCAAGTGGGGGACAAAACAGGGAGTCCCCCACACCGCAGCGGGTCAGGGGTTCATATTGGTGGGCATTCGTAAGTTGGGACTCCTTATATTTGGCTTTTTCTCCCCATTTTTGTGAGAAAAAAAGTGCGTCTTGTATTGATCAAAATATGGTAATTCATCTACTTGTCGCTCTACTTGTTTGTATGTGAGGTTACCTTTGAAACATCTACTTTTGGTGGGACCACATGTTTGGGAAACACCTGCTTGACTTAAGACTTTAAAACATTTTTCATGAAATGAATGGGTGAACATTCGATTGTCCTCTACAATTCGTGTGAATCGGTGGCAGTAGGAATAACCCGTTTTGACCCTAATATTAATTCTCTTGTAGGTCCAGCAACTGCATCACCTCCAAACCCATTCCAGATAGGAGACCTGAGGCCTTCTCTAAACCAGATGAGGACAACCTCTCCTGTGCCAGTCCCCATTACCGGACCACCACCAATGCTGGCGCCAATGCCAGCCAACACAATGGATAACGGAATGAATGCTTTAAGGACCCTTCCGCCAATGTCTGGATTCCCCATGGTATCTTCCTCCTCCATCCCAGTACATCCTTTCCCCACCACTGTGCCACTTCAGCCAGCCCTGAGTTACCAATACGCCCCATACCCAGTCTTAAACCAACTTCCTGTCAGCCTGCCTCAGCCAATAATGCCTGGTCCTGGCTCTCCAAAAGCAGGAACCAACCCTTTCCTCTGATTGGCTGAAGCCGCTGCTACATCATCTCCTGTGCTTTTGCCTGATTATGCTGCATCTGTGACTTTCACTTACTAGACAAGGAAGACTGAAACGCAATAATAAATTGGCGTAATTAAAAAACGCAAAATGATCTAACAAGGTATTTTCAATGGAAACAAAGTATTTTTGGCATTCAAGTTGTGAGTTTTATTATATCTAAAATAATGAGGTTGTTATGCGCTAGATCATTTTTTTAATGAGCCCTGATTATGAATCTGGGTCACTGCTAAGCGGAACAGAATCTTTACAGCGACGAGATTTAAGGGTAACTATAGCTAGCTGTCAGGATGCTATTATCACTAATTTTATTAAACGGGATTACAGCCACGAGTCTACAGGGGTCTGGCGTCGCATTGTGTAGGATTTCCCTGCCTCTCTGTGTTACATGGAGAACTCCAGGCACACAGCTAATGACATAACTGAAAAACAGGATGTGTGAAATGGAATAAGAGTTTTGTTTAGGTAGCCATGCAGCTTTCTCCTCTGTGCCACTGAGCAACACTACTCAAAGCAGAGTCCCTCCCCCTTTACTGTGATTGGTTGGTGAGGAGGAGGAGCACAACAATAAAGCACCATTATTTGGCTCTTCTCTTCTGTAATCAAGCACAGACAGAGTGGTTGGTGGCGGCATTGTGTAATAAAGTAGAGACTGATCCCACTCCTCTCCATGTGACTGCAGGGCTGATACAAAATACAGACTAAGGTACTTATTATTATAATTATTATTTAGTATTTATATAGCACCAACATCTTCCGCAGGTCTGTACAGAGTATAATGTCTTGTCACTTTAAAGAGACACTGAAGCGAAAAAAATATATATGATATAATGAATTGGTTGTTTACTATGAATAATTACTAGAAGATTAGCTGCAAAGAAAATATTCTCATATATTTATTTTCAGGTATATAGTGTTTCTCTAACATTGCATCATTCTCTAATATGTGCAGATTACACAACACTCAGCATTCAAAATGATTCTTTCAGAGCAGTCTGTGAACTAATGACCTCTCCTCTGGCAGAGAAAAAGACATTTGTTTACTTACAGTTGAGATAATAAAAGTCAGATAACAGCCCTCTCCACGACTAACTTAGTCGGAGAGCTTAATAGCTTTTTTGCATAGAGATAACAACTGGAGTTTCTTAACTCTTCCTGTACTGGAAACAATTAGACTGATGTATCTGATCTTAATGTTTTATTTCTTAGCTGTACTACACATACAAATCATAATATCATCATTTTTTTTCCGCTTCAGTGTCTCTTTAACTGTCCCTCAGAGGGGCTTACAATTTAATCCCTACAATAGTCATATGTCTATGTACAGTATGTATCGTGTAGTGTATGTATCATTGTCTATGGCCAATTTTAGGGGGAAGCCAAATAACTTATCTGTATGTCTTTGGGATGTGCGAGGAAACCCGAATTACTGGAGGAAACCCACAGAGACACAGGGAGAACATACAAACTCTGTGCAGATAGCACCCTGTCTGGGACTCAAACTCTGCAAGGCGAGAGCGCTAACCACTACGCCACCGTGATGCCCACTACGCCACCTGCTGCCTGTGCTACTGATGATGACTGAGCCTTGTACAGACTATGGAGCAGAGGTTTCCGAACTTTTTCAGCCCAAGGACTGCTTTCAAGTCCAACATTTTTTCCGGGGTCTGGGGAAGGAGGAGGTCCCTGGGGAGGGGGGGGGGGGGGCAACCCAGGGCTTAAAGGACAACTGAAGTGAGAGGGATATGGAGGCTGCCATATGTATCATATTTATTTTCTTTTAAACAATACCAGTTGCCTGGCTATCATGCTGATCCTCTGCCTCAAATACTTTTAGTCATAGACCCTGAACAAGCATGCAGCAGATCAGGTGTTTCTGCCATTATTGTCAGATCTGAAGATTAGCTGCATGCTTGTTTCTGGTGTTATTCAGACACTACTGCAGACAAATAGATCAGCAGGACTGCCAGGCAACTGGTATTGTTAAAAAGGAAATAAATACGACAGCCTCTATATTCTTCTCACTTAAGTTGTCCTTTAAAGAGAACCTGAAGCAAAATAAACGTGGCCAGTTTAACTTACGTGGGGCTTCTTCCAGCTCCCTTAAAGAGAACCCGAGGTGTGTTTAAAGAATGTTATCTGCATACAGAGGCTGGATCTGCCTATACAGCCCAGCCTCTGTTGCTATCCCAAACCCCACTAAGGTCCCCCTGCACTTTGCAATCCCTCATAAATCACAGCCATGCTGTGAGGCTGTGTTTACATCTGTAGTGTCAGTCTCAGCTGCTCCCCGCCTCCTACATAGCTCCGGTCCCTGCCCCCGTCCCTTCCCTCCAATCAGCAGGGAGGGAAAGGATGCAGGCGGGGACTGGAGTTCTGCAGGAGGCGGGGAGAGCAGCAGACTGACACTATAGAGATAAACACAGCCAGCTCTGACAAGCTGTTTGTCAGCAGCGTGGCTGTGATTTATGAGGGATTGCAGAGTGCAGGGGGACCTTAGGAGGGTTTGGGATAGCAACAGAGGCTGGGCTGTATAGGCAGATCCAGCCTCTGTATGCAGATAATATTCTTCAAACCCACCTCGGGTTCTCTTTAAAGAAAACCTGTAACGAAAAAAAACCTCCCCTGGGGGGTACTCACCTCAGGTGGGGGAAATCTATGGATCCTATCGAGGCTTCCCCTGTCCTCCTCGGTCCCACAGCGGTGGCGATAAAGCTCCCTGTACGGCGGGGATGTAAATATTTACCTTCCCGGCTCCAGCGCAGGCGCAGTATTGGCTCGGAGATAGGCGGAAATAGCCGGTCACTGTCGGGCCGCTCTACAGCGCAGGCGTAAGTCTCCTGTGCCTGTGCAGTAGAGCAGACCCAACAGAGATCGGCTATTTTTGCCTATCTCCGTGTGGAGAGCTGCAACAGCACCTCTGGCTTGTCGAGTGAAGATTCTGGGACACTTCCGGGGAGCCAGCGCTGGACTGCCTGCATCTACTGGGAAAGGGGGAAGCCTCATTGGGACCCTGAGGCTTCCCCCTCCCTAGGTGAGTAATCCCAGGGGAACTTTTTTTTTTTACAGGTTCTCTTTAAGTCCTTCTGTGACCTCACCATCATTCGACGCTCCTCTGATAAGTCTCAGTGGCCTTCTGACAGCTGCATGCGTGGCCCCTGTTCGGGCGCCTACTAATCACAGCCCTGTACCCGGAGCATTCTGTGCTTGTGCAGTTTATAAAAATTGGAACAGTGCATGCGCGGATCTAAGAGACCCATGACTGGGGCCGAGCGTATGCAATAGCCCGCGACTGGCCCAGCCGGCAAGCTTTCAGAAGGGCACTGTTGCAGGACAGAGCAGCATGAAATGACACAGAGGGACCAGGAGAGGGCTTCAGGGGGCTGGAAGAAGCCCCAGGTAAGTTAAACTGGCATCAGGGCCAGATTTACCAAAAGGCACTGTAGGCACGTGCCTATAGGCGCCTGGTGATGGAAAGGCGGCTCACTCCCCTGCCTGAGTGCCTCCCTCCTTCCCTATGCAGAGTCCTGATGAGATTGCAAGTGGGAGGTTACTCAATCTGCTCTCGACATTCCACTGACAAGATCTCCCTTCAGCCAGGGGCACCTCTAGCTACTTAACGCTGAGGATACCTCTGGAAACTTAATACTTGGGGGACCTCTAGCTAACCCTGACATAATATTCAATAAAAATATGTTTTCATACTTTTTATATGCCATACGGTTATCATATTTGCATTTGTGCATTATTATTATTGATAATTTAGAAATTACAAGTTCCCAAAAGTACAGTTTTTTGCTTTGAGAGCTGACTTTGCATTTTATTCATAACTGGTTTTATTCATTATGTATTGAAGGCAGAAATGCTTTGAGTGTCTGTCTGTGTCCAGGAGCTTCTGCACAGTCAGAGAATGTGTCACGTTCCTCACTTGATACAATTAAGTAAACACAAGATAACATTATCTACACTTCGGATGCGTCCACATTTCTCTGCACTGAACTTTCCAGCCCTGTGTGTAACCCTTTGAATGCTGTTCTAGTAAAAAAAAATGCTGGTTGTATATAATATGCTGTAAATAATTTTGTAGAGCAAAGAAGAAATGCTGGGTTTCATTCTGCTTTAAAGTGAACCTGTAGTGAGATGTATACAGAA